>NC_133412.1:5337500-5637500 GCF_049350105.2 Macaca mulatta | reverse complement strand
ACATTTAGAACTAAGGAAAGTTACAGGAGCTGACAGGAAGCTGAAGTATAGAGTTATCCCAGGCCACGTCAAAGGGAGAAAAAGCTGATAGCAGCAAGACAACAATTGATCATTTGAGATATGAATCTCAGAAGTTTTCGAAAGAAATCGATTGTGGAATAGAAAATCAAAATTTCTTGTCATTTTTTTAAGAGCAAATTGATACCTTAAGAAAATATTGGTTTAATATAGGGGACCATTCTTTAGAAACACTATTATAAACAATTCCTTTTTAATTATACCTAACTTAATTACATACAAAATTCCTTTTATAAATTCCCCTTCACAAGCCATATCATGACTTAGACCATCTGTCACATGGTTGGACTGTGTACTTGTCCTATGGTACCTGTTCCTTTTTAAAATTATTTTTGATTTTCTTTTTCTAGATTAACCTTGTAATAAGAACCTGTTTCTTAAATAACCAGTCATTTTCCTTTAGGAGAATAATTTACCATGCAAGATTCTTTCTCGTAAAAAATTACTCTTTTTTCTTGATAACCTTCCTTACCAAAAATACATGCCCTTGTCTATATCTTTCTTCACATCTCTCTTCACCATTTACTGCTTTCTTTCTAGTTTGTTTCATAAGTAACCTTTTCAAACTCGTAATTTGAATCAACTTTTAAACTTTTGAATTAGACAAAATAATTTTTTCTTAATAAGGACACCTCTTCTTTGGCACATTTTATAGAAACCTAGGAAAAAAGAAATCCTGAACTATCAGATATTAGTATTGTATAGATGAGAAATATTTCACAATTTTTAGAACAGTCTTCTCTATATAATAACCCTTTCTTAATTGGAATTGACCCAGACATCCAGTAAGCATCCAAAATGATTTTAAGATTTTAAATTATACAAAAAATTTCACATAGAACCATTGATCTCATTGACGGGTACTCAGTTTCTCTGTTTTAACAGTTTACCTAGAGTACTTTTGAAAACTGGGATATTACCCAAAAGTAGTAATTATTTAGTTATGTCCCTATTACCCATTTTTAAAGTCTGTGGACATAAGGTGTTTTACCTAAGTAGGAACCTTAAAGTTCAATATATGCGCATTTTGTTAATAGCACAGAAGATTTAACTGTTTTCATTGAACTACTGATATTAAATTAGTCTAACTCATCTATAAAATCACACAAACAAAAATTATTCTGTTTTTGGCTGGGTTTATGGTCCTATAGGCTTTATGTCATATCCTGACACCTTAATATATAGACAGAGATAAATACAAAACCATTTGTTCAGTAAACTCAGATAAAAATATGCTGATCATTTTGAAGATATTTCTAATATTATGTCACCAATAATCTTAAAACCAGTTTTATTTGTCAAGGATTATTAAATTTATGTGAACTTGAAAAGCTTCCTGACTTATGAGCACTTATTTACTTGTAAGTCAATTTGGTAGCAGGCTAGACATAACACACAAACATATCTACATAGGTACATACACGCAAACATGTCTACATATGTGCACACACGCATGACTACATATGTACATACAAACAAGCATATCAACTTATGTACATATACACAAACATATCTACATATGTACATACAAACATGTCTACATATGTACATGCAGATATCTACATATGTACATGCACACAAACATCTACATATGTACCTACACACGTCTACATATGTACATACAAACATGTCTACATATGTACATACAAACATGTCTACATATGTACATACACAAACATGTCTACATATGTGCATACACAAACATGTCTACATATGTACATACAAACATGTCTGCGTATGTACATACACACAAACATGTCTACATACGTACATACACACAAACATCTACGTATGTACATACACAAACATGTCTACATATGTACACACACGTCTACATATGTACATGCAAACATGTCTACATATGTACATACACAAACATGACTACACATGCATATACAAACATGTCTACATATGTACATACATAAACATGTCTACATATGTACATGCAAACATGTCTATATATATACATTCACACAAACATGTCTACATACGTACATACAAACATGTCTACATATGTATATACACACAAACATCTACATATGTACATACAAACATGTCTACTTATGTACATACACACAAACATGTCTAAACAGGTATACACACACAAGCAAAGGTCTCATAGCTTTTACCCTGGGATTCTAACCATAAAGTAACAGTCCACACTCAGTATTTTATAAAAAATAGCTGGATACACGTTATTGTCTGACAAAACTGGAACCTGTTTCCATGGCTAAATTGTGTTTTCTCCAATATATAATCTATGAAAGCTGTGAACCAAAATTTGAGTAAAGCAATCTTTATGGCAGTTTTGTTTTTAAAAAAGCATCTTTTACCTTTTTTTTTCCTTCAGTTTTAAACACGTTTCCTGTGTTTGCTTTCCAGTTAGTCAGTAAATAATGTGTCTTATCACAGCACCAACAGCTTAGTAACAGCCAATCTGAAGCAGGCAGAAAAGAAAACAGAGGAAGAAAGAGGTTTTGATGACTCTGCTTCACTTAATAGCTGAAGTTAACCATTTGAGCTGTCAAGTTTTCTTGCTATAGTTTGCCTCTCTGTTTAAAATGTTCACAAAAGTAGGTCTTAATAAGTAGCCAGCTGAAATCCCAAAGAGAATGAGAATATGAAGTTCCTGCCAGGCCTCTGCAAAGGAGGGAAAGAGAAAAAGATAGAAAAGGAGGTTTGTGAACCTTCTAGCTGCTGCATGGTATAGGGTTGGTACCCCCACCACTCTTGCTGACATCCCATCAGGGAGAGCCCCAGTACCCTGGACATGCACAGTGTGAGACGAATCCCTCCCACCTCTGCAAGTCATGGGCAAAGGAAACTGTTGACAGCTGGAGAGAGCTAGGGGTACCTTTGACTGAGATGAGTAAGGCTGTAGGTGGCTTCCAAGATAATCAGGAAGATGAAGTTGAAAGTGAAAAGGATAGGAAGAGACCAGGGCCCACACTCAAAGGTCATACACTCACACTTACAAACAAATGGTGAGCTTCCAAACAAACCCCAGTTAAGGGCTGGGTAGAATCCTGAATTTCTTTCCTCTGTTCAAAACAGCTCCACAGGTATCTGAAACCAAGTGGAGCGATGCCCAGGAGTGCCACAAATTCAAATCCGTCAAACACTCAAGTGATAGTCCCGTTAGTGGACAAGACGAAACAGCAGAGCCCCAGCGACACCCCAGAAGACACGGGAAAGCTGGGTGCAATCCGACCAGCTCACTTGGTTGCAAGGGTTGCCAGCTTCTTCAGAGATCACATTCTTTGTACCAGCAAAGTGTCGATGGCTGCAGAAGTTGTGCGATGAAGTGAAAGGGAGGGTCTAGGAAATGAAAGATTTTCAGCAGCCACTTGGAAGTTCCCTAACATTCCTGCCATGGGGTCCGCTAGCCTTAAGCTGCTGGTACTCACAGGTAACCCTCCGCCTTGGTAGCAAAACCAGGCTGACAGGCTTGGGTTGTCCAGAGCACATAATGCTCCCCATATGGGCCACCAAATTTGTTACCAAACACAGGTTTGGCCACTTGTCACTGACACTATCAAATAACAAGCATGAGGGTGGTAAAAAGAAAGTGACTTTATTTGACAGTTTAGCAATGGAGAAGAACCAGGTTCGTACCTAAGGAGCCGCTTCAGTTTTCTGGGAAGAAAGCAGGGTTTTAAGAAGAGAAACTTTCTTATGCAGGGCATGCAAGGAACATGCAGGTGCAGGGTCTATGTGACTTGCTGTAAAACTTAGCTAAGAGTTAATTGGTTAGTCTGACCAGTGTCATTGAAGACAGAGTCGGAATGTGGATTATCTATTGTCTTGAGACAGTCTCCCTGTGAGGGAGAATTCTGGATGGTGCCTGCTTTGGTTCAACATTTGGTCCTTAGAATTTCTAAGGAAACATACTTAGATAAGCTGGCAGTCCTTGCAGGTTGTTTCACTGGTGGAAACGAAGGAAGGAAAAGGTTAAATTTGCCTTTCTAAGGAGCTAAGCAAGAGGTGAACAGTGAGAAAGAGAAAAAATACACAGGTAATTTTTAGGAGAATGCTATACTGGGTTACAATTTAACACAACCTCACTGTGTCTAAAGAGCTACCCTATACTTCATGCAAACTACACAGCCTGTGGCATTCATGGAGTGACGAACAGAGAAAAAAATAGTTTTAAAGTGCAAAGGAAACTGGAGATTTTTTTTAAGGAAAATCAGTGGAGGAAGAAACGTTTATTGGCTTCCCCTTTTGGGGAGAAATGTTCTCTTATAAGTAGAAAATTGTACTTTAATTATTTCATAATGTAGTGATTTAACCAGCCACAACTAGCAGGATAACGTAGGAAAGGCAGGTTGGTGTCCACACAGGGTCACTAAATCTACCTGACACGCCATTTACTTTATTTCTAAAAATATCCTTCATCCTTGGGCTTGATGCAGGATCACTGAGTCATGGAAAACTTTGTGTTTTTGTGTCATAAATGAGATGAAAGCATAAAGGTGAATTATTCTTTATTAAAGAATTCATTTAAATTGCTTTTCTTTGTATCTTTGCTTTTTGTTTCTGTACTGCTCCAGTACTCCTGTGAACCATGTCTGAGTGGAGTAATGATGGCACCACAGTCCAGCCTGCATGGGTGTTGGCTTGAGTGCTCCCGCCTCATGAAATTCAGCCACCTCTTTCTCCAGTCAGTTCCATATTCTGAACTCCGACTGTCTTCCAGAGTCCGTGTCACACCACAGCCTGGAAACTCTCCCCAAGTAGTAACCTGAAGCAACAGTAAACCATCATTATTTTGCCTCTCTCAGATGTCACTGTCCTTCATTGTTTGATGTGCACTGTCTTGCAATCCATCCTTCCAGATAAATCATCCATTTTTAGATGTGGTAAGCCATGTCCAATCCCCATAAGTTTTACCACAACATTTTGTTTCATTCTTCCTGCAGTTACTCCATCATTACTGTACCTCCGCCTATATGGATGTAATTGTCAGTGTGAAGCTGAGTAAGGAACAACGTGCACCAGACTCACAGAGAACAATGGACAAGCGAGCTGGCCTTTGTATCACTAAAGGGAAGGTCAGATTGGTGAATATGTAATGTCTGTAGTAGTCTTGTTGGGGACATCCACAGCATGTCAATGAATCAAAAACTTAAGTAGGATCTCAAAGAAATAATAATATCTCTATCTAAACTCTTATACACATAGTAGACTTATATACACCTACTGAAAAAGTTCGTCTAGAGTTTTAAATTTACGTTTTATTCATATACAAATGAAAGCAATATTGAAATTAATTCATAAATTAACTCACATATATCTTGATATTCTGATTATGATTGTTCTGAATTAGGTTTTGACACTTTTTCAAAGTGATTATTGATACAGTTGGATGAATATTCACCATGTTTGTTACTATCTTCTCATTTTTGCTCTGCCCCTGTTTCCAATTTTGTCTTCCATTCATTTTCCTTTTTTTGTGGTTTTTATTCAGCATTTCATATAATTCAATATTCTTTCTTAGCATCTCAGACTTTTTTCATACTTTTTTATTGGTTACTCAAGAAAAGAAAAGCTTTTAATTTTCATATTCTTAATTGATCTTACATATAACAGCTTATTTAAAATAATTATATTCAATAGCAGACAGGTGCCTTTCAAAAAAAATAGTAGCAAGGCTGGGCACAGTGGTTCAGGCTTGTAATCACAGCCGTTTGGGAGGCCCAGGTGGGTGGATCACCTGAGGTCGGGAGTTCGAGACCAGCCTTGCCAACATGGTGAAACCCCATCTCTACTAAAAAAAATACAAAATGTAGCTGGACGTTGTGACACACATCTGTAATCCCAGCTACTCAGGAGGCTGAGGCAGGAAAATTGCTTGAATACGGTAGGCAGAGGTTGCAGTGAGCTGAGAACGCACCACTGCACCCCAGCCTGGGTTACAGAGCAAGACTCTGTTTCAAAAAAAAAAAAAGCAATTTATTTAATTATATTTTGTAAGTATAAGATATATACACACCTATAAGTAAAATGAAAGACAGGAAAAGAGGGACAAAAGGAAAAATACAGGAAAAAGGAAGAAACAGTTAGAACTATTGTAAGATGGTTACACTACTTCTGAAGCAGTATAATTTTATATGAAAGGAGCTTAAATTAGTTGTAAATATAAATTGCAACCTCTAGGGCAGGATTGGAACGGGAGCCTCAGTTTTTTGCTGTCTGTGGCCAGAGGCTGCATTCAGTTATTTCCTATGTTGGCTTCTGTCCCATGGCAGAATGTGTCATCAAAGCCACCATGGGAGAGAATGTGCGGCAAGACAGGTATCATAATCTTAGGTAACATGATTACTCAAGTGACGTCCTATCACGTTGTAGTCTTGTGATGTATCAAAGCAAGTCTCAGTTTCTCCCCAAAGTCGAAAGGAAAGGATTAGAATATTGGGTTATGTACACCAAGCTGTGAGGATCATTGCGCACCATCTCAGCGCTCACCTGCCAACATCAGGTCTTACTTAATCTGGGACAGGTTCTCAGTCCTCACTTTGCTGACCTTGGCCTTTGTGAGAAAACAGGTCACATAATTTGTAAAAAGTATCAGAATCTGGATTTCTCTGAATGTTTCTCATGATTTTACTGAGCCATATAGATAGAGACATGTAATTATCTATTTCTGATGACAAGAAACAGCGAACAGGACATTATTTACAAATACAGATTTAGAGACCAAAACTAAGAAAGAAAAGTTTGCAAATGGAAAAAGGAAAATTAAAAATAATAGTAATGTTCACCAGGGTAACAAAAAGGGTAGGAATAGGGAAGTGAGCACCTGGGACACTACAAGATCGACAGTGTTCTGCTTAGTAAGCTCAATAGTATAATTTTAAAAATATATATGTTTTATTTATTTGTTTTGTTTGCTTGTTTTGTTTTTTTGGGTTTATTTTTTTTGAGACGGAATCTCCCACTGTTGCCAAGCTGGAGTGCAGTGGCACAATCTCGGCTCCCTGCAAGCTCCGCCTCCCGGGTTCAAGCGATTCTCCTGCCTCAGCCTCCCGAGGAGCTGGGACTACAGGCGCCGCCACCACGCCAGGCTAATGTTTGTATTTTTAGTAGAGACAGGGTTCCCCATGTTGGCCAGGATGATCTTGACCTTGTGATCCACCCGCCTCGGCCTCCCAAAGTGTAGGGATGAGCCATAGCGCCCGGGCTATTTATTTGTTTTTTTAAAATATTTTTTACAATACTTTTGGATTTACAGAATAGTTGGAAGTACATACTGAGAGTTTATATATACTCAACACATAATTTCCCTTTTATAAATTCTTACATTCATTTGAAACACTTGTTGCAGTTGGTGAACCAATATTATACATTATCATTCACCAACATTCACGATTGAGCAGATGTTCTGTTTTCATGTAACGTCCGTATTCTGTTCCAGGATTCCGCCCAGGACACCACATCACATTTAGGTATCTTGTGCCAGTTTCTCAGATGTTTCCTATTTCTGATGTCATTGAAATCCCTCCTTTGGGATGTCTCTGGTGTTTTCCTAATGACTGGATGGCCGGTGTGGATTTAGCAGAGGAAAACCCCAGAGGGAAGGTTTTATTCTCATGATACTGTGACAAGAGTACATAGTGTCAACATGCTCTATCACTTTTTTTTTCTTTTTTTTTGAGATGGGTCTCATTCTGTTGCTCAGGTTGGAGGGCAGTGGCGTGAACAAAGCTCACTGCAGCCTCGAACTCTTAGGCTTGAATGATCCTCCACCTCAGCCTCTAGAGTAGATGGGACTCTAGACATGTGCCACCACATCTGGGTGATTTCATTTTACTTTTACTTTGATAGAGGGAGAATCTCAAGACATTGCCCAGGCTGGTCTCTAATCCCTGGCCCCAAGCGATCCTCTCACCTCAGGCTCCCAAAGTGCTGGGATTACAGGTGTGAGCCACTGTGCCCAGCTGCTTTATCATGGTTAATGTTATTTGATCACATGGATGAGGCAGTTTAGCTCAGTTTTCTTCACTGTAAAATTAATATTATTCCTCTTTTCATGTTGTACCTTTTGGAAAAAAACATCACTATACCCAGCGCATACATAGAAAGTAGGAAATTATGCCCCATTCCCTATGGGCAGATTTTCTATAAACATCATTTGAGTTTCTGTAGAAAATATTTAACATTCTTTAGGCTGTTCTGAATCAGTTGCATTTTTCTGTGTGTTTTAGAATCAGTGGTCCAAGAACTGCTAAAAATGAAAAAACAATAGTTAGAATTTTAGTAGGGCTTGTATTGAATCTAAAGATGCATTTAGAAAGTATAAGCATCTTGGTTAATACTTAATAGCTTTCTGATCAATGAAAATCTAGTTTATATGGCACATTACACTAATTCTTCTATTCATTTATTTAGGATTTCTTTAATACTTCAATATTATTTGTAATTTTCAGTATATATATCTTGCAGTTCTTATGTTTTTTTCCTTTTTGATGCCGTGTTAAATGAAATTATTTTGAGTTTCATTTTTTGATTAGTTTGTATTGTATAAGAATGCAATTTATTACATTGATCATGCATACTGAATTTTGTTTTTGTTTCAACGTTATTTTAGTGGATTTTTTAGGATTTTCTATATATTAGGTTATGTCAGTGGCCAATAGATTGTTTGACTTCTTCCCTTTCAATTTGAAAGTCTTATATTTATTTTTCTATCCTACTATTATAAATTATGTCCTCAAGCATAATGTTTAGTTAAATTAGTGGGAATAGGTAACCTTTTGTGTTTATAAGTTTGGGAATATTACTGAGACCTACTTGGTACCATGTGTTGTCATGTGAATTTTTCATAGGTGCCTGTTTTAGGTAAGCACATTCCCTTTATGCAAAATGTGTTTAGTGTTTTTCTGTGAGTGGGTTTTTGAATTGGAAAGTGCTTATTCCATATTTTTAGATGTGATAATGAAAATTTTGTCATTATATTAATATAGTTATTATACTAATTCTTTTTATATGTTTTACTAAACTTATGATCCTGAGTAAATAAATGAATAAATAAATTAGTGTTTAATTCTGTTTTACGATCCTGATTTGCGTTGAAACTATTTCCTTGAGAATTATTGCCTAGGTATCCATAAAGCATATTAGTTTATAGTTTTCGTTTTTTGCATTGTCTTTGTCTGGTTATAACCTCAGAAGAAGCTGCCTTATAGGACACACTGCACACTGATCTCTTCTCTGTTATTTGATTTTTTTGGAGAACAGTTAGTAAAAAATTGCTGTTGATATTTTAAAGGTTTGGAATAATTCATCAATGTAATCTTCTCAACCTGGTCAGTCACATGAACTTCGAAGATGATTCCTCCCCAGCTGATCCTTCAGGTGAGACCTCAGCCTTGGCAATCATCTACATCTAGATTCCTGATTCAGAGAAACTGTGAGTAATTTATGTGTGCTTTTGAGCCACTAAGCTATGTGGTAATTGGCTATGCTGCAATAAACAATAATATACTTGATGGTAAACATAGTATGTTATCCTTGATTAGATCCAAAAAAAAGGAAAAATGGCATTAGTGGAAAACCTGGTAAAATATGAAGACAGTCAGTACTTTAGTTAATAGTTTTGCGCCTTTGTCAGTCTGTGAATTCTCACAGATAGTCTATGGTTATGTGTATGATATTAATGTTGCAGGAAATTGAAGGGTATATCCACTTTTTGTAGGATTTTAACAACTCTCTATAGATCTAAAATTACTTCTAAATAAATAGAAGTGTAGACATGGCTCATATATTTGAGATCATGTCTCCCTGTTAATTAAGCCTTCAGGGAACCTACAACTCATAGTACAAATGCAATAACATTATAAAATATAAATGAGATGAGTTTCTATTTTACTCACTCTATTCCTCAGGGAACACTAAAGCCCATTCTTCTTCTCAAGTATCCAAAACTAAAGTTGATCCAAGTAACAAGTGGACAGCATAAAAGATTGTATGGAAACTATAATGCATCTACATCTTTAGTTACTAATCATAAAATGATTTGTATGATCATTCTTCAGATGATTAGAATGACTATGGGAAAGAAGAAAAAGAAATGCAACTTTCTTGATTTAAAAATTGTATCTGTGCAAGAGTGGTGGCACACCCCCATACTCAGTCCCAGCTACTAGGGAGGTTTGGTAGGATGATCATGTGATACCAGGAGTCTGAGGCTGTGCAGTGTGCTATGATTGTGCCAGTGAATAACCATGCTCTCCAGCCTGGGCAACATAGTGAAACCCCATTAAATAAATAAATTAAATAGATACATAAATAAGTTACAGAGATCATTGTTTATATTTCTATTATTAGGCCTCAAATCCTCTAGATAGAGTTTTTTTTGTTGTGTTTGTTTTTTGAGTTGGAGTCTCACTCTGTCACCCAGGCTGGAGTGCAGTGGCGCGATCTCAGCTCACCGCAAGCTCTACCTCCCAGGTTCACACCATTCTCCTGCCTCAGCCTCCCGAGTAGCTGGGACTACAGGTGCCTGCCAACACGCCCGGGTAATTTTTTTTGGTTTTTTTAGAAACGGAGTTTCACCGTGTTCACCAGGATGGTCTCAATCTCCTGACCTCATGGTCCACCCGCCTCGGTTTCCCAAAGTGCTGGGATTACAGGCGTGAGCCACTGCACCAGGCCTGAGATTTTTCTTTATCTTTGGAGAGCTACGACTCCAGCGCAAAGTTTCAAATAATGCTTTGCCATTTTTATTTTCCCTCTGAAGGATTCCTGGAACTATAGTTTGTAAAATTATTGCACAACATGTGTTTTATTTTGCTTCTGTTTGCTGTTAAGGCCTCTCTGGATGGTGGCTATAACCTATAGCCTTGCCCAGTACGACTCAGCGTTTGGTACTGGCTCTGCCTTTCATGGGATGCTTACTTATCCTGATGGATGGCCTAAAACCGAACTGTCCAGCTTACATCCGGGTATCCTTCTCAGAGAGTACTTGTTTATACTGTAAGACACCCTGTGGCTCCCGTCTGACCTCTGTCTAGTTTATTTCTACCAAGGTAACCACTCTTTAGGAGAGTGCTGAGTGGGAGAAAAGTGAGGTCCATGTGTGTTCGTCAAGTGAAATACAGAGGAGGCAACTCAACACAATGTGTATAAAGGCGTTAGTAATGTATTACTAACCTATCCCAGTAAGAAGAGGCCAGCATTCCTTGAAGTGCCAGTGAAAAGAGAAGAGCTCTCCAGGCCACACACTCATAAGCAGCAGGGGTGGTGGAGGAGTAACTAGAGAAAGACATGCTATTGCCCCATTTGTCTGAAGTCTTTATGGGTGTATTTGTCAGTTTTTTTTTTTCCAGCGAGACAGAACTACAGGGAGGTTGATAGGTAAGTAGGTAGGTAGGTAGATACGTAGATGGAGAGTTGATAGATAGACAATAGTTAGATGAATGGCATTTTGCTTCGAGATTTACTCGTGTAACATTGAAGAGACAGAGAATTCCCAAGACAGCCATCTGTGAGTTTAAGGACCTTGGATGCTGTAGCGTGATGGCTCAGTCCAAAGCTGAAATCTTCAGAACCAGGGAAGCTCTTGGTGTAATTCTCAGTTTGGGACCAATGGCCTGAGAATCCAGGGCATTTACTGGTATAAGTTCTGGAGTTTCAAGGTCATAGATCATGGAGTTGTATTTTCCAAGGGCAGGAAATGGAGTATACTTTCTCCTGGAGAGAGACCGGAAAACTTTTTAAAATTTTTTCGTTTTTGGTTCTATTTGGTCCCCAAGGAGATTGTATGCTGCCTTCCCTCATTGAGGCTGGATTTTTCCCTCTAAATTCCCTGACTCATACCAACCTCCTCTGGAAACACCCTGGCAGAAACACCCAGAAGTATGATTTACCAATTGTCTAGGTATTCTTTAATCCAGTCAGCACCTTAAATTAACCATGACAAGTCCAGCACCTTTCTAGTTGGCACCTATATGTATCACCTTAAGCCATAACTAACCTTTAGATACAGACAACAACAAGGCAATAGTTCTACCTAACACGATGCAACCATCCTGTGTGCAACCAAAACACACTATACTATTTTTCTTAAGAGCCGTGGAAATTTGTGGGTGATGTTTACTCTTCTCCTGATACCCCATAACTTCAATACAAGTATGTTAAATTGCTAACACTTAACTGTTAGTATCAAGTGAACACATTCTTGTGTTTTGTGAGAAAAGAAGAAGAGAGAAATAAAAACAATGTTATTTGCCTAATATATGGATATATAACATGCAAATGTATTCTTAACAAAGTAGATAGGAAATACTAGTGACAATTTTAATCCTTGTTTCTGTAACTGGTCACCTGGTCCTGTCTGGTATGTATGCATGTATTTATTTTATCATTTTTTTTTAATTTTTTTTTAATTTTTTGACACAGAATCTCACTCTGTCTCCTAGGCTGGAGTGTAGTGACATGATCTCGGCTCACTGCAAGCTCCGCCTCCCTGGTTCACACCATTCTTCTGCCTCACTGAATAGCTGGGACTACAGGCACCCGCCACCACGCCCAGCTAATTTTTTGTATTTTTAGTAGAGATGGGGTTTCACCGTGTTAACCAGGATGGTCTTGATCTCCTGACCCCGTGATCCACCTGCCTCAGTCTCCCACAGTGCTGGGATTACAGGCATGAGCCACTGTGCCCGGCCCGGTCTGGTATATATAACTCCCTTCTACTGCTACCCATTCTGTATTCTCTTTGTCTTCAGCAATCCCCTTTGCTGGTCCTGGGTCTTTAACAGGCAGGGTGATGCAAACCTTCATTCCTGAAACATCTGGAGCAGTTGTATTCTTGTCTGGAATGGTTGTAATAATCCATTGAACTTAATAACAGGGAATAGTAATACTAAGACTTTGTTTTAGTCCATTTTCTGTTACTGATAACAGAATACCTGAAACTGGGTAGTTGATAAAGAAAACACATGTATTTCATACAGTTATGGAGACTGAAAAGTCCAAGGGTGACAGGTTGTATGTGGTGAGATCCTGTTGCTTGTTGGGACTCTCTGAAGAGTTCTGAAGTCTTCAGGGTATCATATGGCAATGGAGTAGAGCTTGCTGATGTGCAAGATCATGTCTCCCTTCTTACAAGCCACTCTTCTCTCATAATAGACTATAATTCTTTAAATATTAATGTATTGATCCATGAAGGGATTAATTCTCTTATAGGATCAAACTCTTCATGATCCAATCACCTTTTAAAGGCCTCACAATTCAACACTGCCATGTTAGGGATGAAATTTCAGCATAAATTTGGAAAGGAAGCAGTATTCCAACCCTAGCACTGCACTTCTGACTCTCTAAAAATCACACCCTGTCACAAAAGTTTTATTTCATTCCTATAGTTCCAAGGCTTAAATTGTTCCAGCACCAACAGAAAGTTCTAAAATCTAAAGTCTCCTCTGTCAGCCCATGAAATCAAAACAAGTTTTCTTGATACAAAACTCGGCAGTTGGGTTGTTAATGCCCACTGGGTTCATGTTGGCTGCTGTCCAGATAGAGCCACTTTACCAAGATAAGGGAATTACTATGGAGAAAATTTTATACATGTAGAGCCAGCTAAAAGAGAGAGCAGAGTTTCCATATTACTCTAAACTGCTTCTCCAAATACTCAGAAACTAGAGTTTTTATAGATAGTTTTGTGGGCAGGGGGTTAGAGAAAGGGACGTGCTGATTGGTTGGGTCAGGGATGAACTCTTAGGAAGTCAAAGCCGTCTTCTTTGCTGACTCACCTCCTGGGTGGGGGCCACATATCCAGATGAGCCAGTTTACTGGTTTGGGTGGCACCCGCTGATCTGTCAGAATGCAAGTTATGAGAAATACCTCAAACACCAATCTTAGATTTCACAATAGTAATGTTATGTATAGAAGCCATTGGGGAGTTAGTTAATCTTGTGACCTCTGATTGTATGACTCCCGAGCCATGCTTTCTAATAAAGTGGTTAATTTGTTAATTTTACAAAGGTGATTGTGGTCCCCAAACAATGAGTGTTTTTGTTTTAGGGAGGAGCTGTTATTATCTTTGTTTCAAAAAACAAAATTATTATCTTTGCTTCTTCCAAAGTTGGTTTTGTTTTTGCCCAGGAATAAACAAGGGCCGCTTGGAGGTTGAATGCAAGATGAAGTCACTTAGGTCGTATCACTCTCCCTGTCATAATTTTCTCAATTACTGTTTTTGCAAATGGGATTTCAGTTTCCTCTTCTGAGTTTCATTGCATCTTATTCTTAAGGTGTGAAGTACAGAGTTGGGAAAAGGCCAAAGACCATTCTAACTACTTTCTGCTGACAAGGGGTGTACTTGAGGTAGGGTTTGGCCCCAGAGTAAATGGAATGAAACTGCTTTGTAGCTGTCTGCATGTATTCGCGGATGCCTGGTTGGGGTTCCTAGGCTTGCATGACAGATGTTAGTACTGTCATCCACAGTTTCAGTACAGCACTTAAGTGAACAGCAAACTCTAGGATAATGGGTCCTAATATAAGGAGTGGAAGTCCTAGCTTCAGAAGTCCTTATGTAATTTGTCTAAATCCCTGAGGGATTAGAGTGAATAGCCCTAAGAACCAATCAGACATGGGGTCAACAGTCAAGAGAGATTTGGGTCAGAGGTTGTTAGAAAGACAAATTGGGATAAACAGGAAAGAGCAAATTTAAATATACCATCTCATATCTTTTTAGTTAGTTTCCTAGTTCTCCGAATATATCCTAGCTGTGTTTCATTCCAGGAGGTGTCACTGCAAATGAAGGAGACTCCCTTATGTGATTAAGGCAAAAAATATTTTTAATAACAGGCATTTGTATGGAAATAGAAAATAATAACAAAGGTTGATATTGGGCACAATGTATCCAGATGTTAGATTCAAAGCATTTTTAAGTTGCAAAGGAGGATAGCGATGACAATCTCACGTATTTTTTATCTGTATCTCAAGGGATAAGCTTCAGCATGCAGGGCCTCCGGAAGAAGGTCGTAGCCATTTCATTGAGTCCAGGTCAGAAAAGTGGAAGAAAAATGTGGATGTATTCGTTTGAGGACTTTAGCTCTGAGAGATTTCAGGATTCATTCCAAAGTGCAGAAAATAATAAAAAGCTCAAAAACAATGGACAAGACTAGAATCTAACAACAGGTGTGCTATAGTATTTTTGTGAAATATAATGTTTCGCTCTCTTGTTTTCATTTTTATTTAAGACATATCATAGTAGGACACATGTATTTGCAAAATAAGTTTTGGTATTATTATAGTTAGCCTGATTATTTGTGTAAAGTTCAGTAAGAATAATTATTTCCCATATTAGCTCTTTCTAAACTGGGTTTGCTGGAACTTTGTTCCCTAAGGAATCTCGGATTGAACTTTTTTGAAGCCTTGAAGGGATGTATCTGTGCCTGTAAATACTCATACACATTGGTTGAATTTCTCTCTTCCTCAGCTCCCAAGATAACTTGGGAATCATAGGCCTGTCAGAATGTGACAGGTTTTACTTACCACAGGTCAGGAACCCTGTGCATAGGCCTGTGTAGATAGTTAGGAGGCCAGTTACTTCAAGGGGCTTTTATCAACTTGGTTGGTCAACTTTAATTCCTCAAGCCTGTCTGTTTGTATTTGAAAGTAGGCCGTTCCACTGGTAAAATAACCATGTCTTTGGTAAAATAATCTGTGTCTCCAGTTGTGTTCTGTTACAAAAGAAATCAGATTCTAATTGTACTTAGGTAAATAACTATATCTCCATAGTATAGAATACTCATAAATAGTTTTCAAATTCTGGAGAAATCATGTGGAGAATATGAACTGTCTTTCAAGTTTTGCTCACAGGAATATACTTTAGTCAATCATGAGAAGCTGTAAATAGCTGAAACGAAAAATGTTGTCTTGACTCTGAAAAATGACAAAAAGGCTCAGCAACTTTTCAAGCAACAAGTCATAAAAGGATTATTTTGGTCTTCTATTAGTTCAGTCCATGAAGTTAACTTTGTCTGACCTTGAGCCAGCAGTCCTCATAAACATACAGCTATTTATGAGAGTCCTGGAAGTTTGTTTTGTTTTTTTCCTTTTTCAATGCCCCAATCTTTAGTTATGAGAAACCTGTATTCAAGAAAACATTTCAAAGAGCAAACACCTTTTGAATAGTTTAAAAAAAAAAGAACCACAGTAATCTGTGGATGACAATTATCTCAGGACAGCCACTGTTTTATTAATTTTATTTTGATTTTTTTGAGACAGCGTCTCAAGCCACCCAGGCTGGAGTGCAGTGGTACAATTATGGCTCACTGTAGCCTCACCTTCCTGGGATCAAGCAATCCTCTTTCTTCAGCCTCCAGAGGAGCTGGGACCACAGGCAAGTGCTACCACATACAGCTAATTTTTTCATTTTTTTGTAGAGATAAGGTCTCACTATCTTGCTCACGCTGATCTCAAATAGCTGAGCTCAAGCAATCCTCCCGACTTAGCCTCCTAAAGTTCTAGTATTACAGGCACGAGCCACCGTGCCCAGTGAGGACATTACAGGCATGAGCCACTGTGTCCAACGAAGCCATTGTTAAAGACACAATCGACAAAGAAATCTGGTCATTTCTGTGACACATAATTTAACATAATAAACATAATTTTTACTGATAACATATACAAAGACATATTAGAATTATAGGAAACATATAATTTTGGAATACATCCTAATAACATATTTATATAAATATAACCCAAAGAAAGTTAAACATAATATTGTATTTGACAGTGTTTTCTGTAGGTTGATATACCAAATAAACGAAATATGTCTCTTTTGGACTTCAGGGGACCTAATACTTAAAAGACTAATGAGTTAAAATAAAAATTGTTAGTTTATAGTTGTATTTTTCAAAGTTTGCGAATGTTAAAGGCTTAAAACACTTCATATCACCAAATAGAATCCCAGATAACCACAAATCATTTGCTTAGGCAAAATGATAGCTCAAAAATTTTAAAAGGCAAAAGCCTTTTTTCGTTGGTAAAGAGGAGACTCTGCTCTCCCAACAACAGGACCAAATAAAGTCAGCATGAGGCCATCTGAATCTGTATCTTCTCTCTCCCCTACTTTTTTCAGTTTATTTAGAAGACAAATAAAAAATACTTTATTATCTCTCAGTATTATACAGAAATCTTGTTTAAAGAGAAGACCAAATTTTACATTTGCATTAGTGTTTTATTAATGTCAACCCAATTTTTACATAAAACCTTATAAACAAACCTATCGAATCTAAATCAGTTTGACTCTAACTGTTTACAACTTTGTACTAAACAACTGATTAATGGTCAATGAAAACTCTGTTTATCGCACATAAGCGTGCAGATTCTGGGCCTGTGTGATTGTGATTTTTACATTAATGATCATTCTGTAGAAAAACTAAGTAACCTGCTTCAAGTTTTGGCAAGCTACTCACACTCACAAACCGAACTTTCATTACAAGACCAATCTTCTACAAACCTTTTATGACTTGCTTAAACCTTACGTTTTGTCCTATTATTTTTTTAACTTAAGACAAATTTTAAAACCTCTAATTTAGACAAGATTACTTTTTAAAACAAAAATCGTATCTTTAGGTCTTTATAATTTTTTTATGAAAAGACATTTTATAATTTTTATATGCCTTGAATGTAAATGTTTTCTCAGTAGTATCACACGTGTTACAGTGTTAAATCTTCACAACTTTTATTTTTAGTGAAAGCAGTTTTAATTTCATACCAAGTGCAGAGCGTAGGACACAGGACAGAAATGAAGATAATGTCTGACTCTTTCCAACATAGCTAGGGGGCATGGCTAACTCAACATGTCCCCAGGCTTTACCTAGAAGCTACTGGCTCTAATGCAGGCAGGTTGGACAATTACAAAAAGTCACAGATATTTATAACCTTAAAACAGCAAAGAGAATATCTGACCTGCCTAATTTAGACCAAATATCTAAATGTTGAAGAAATAATGTTATTGTACCCATAATCTTTAGAGCTATCTTTATTATTCAAAGATTATTAGAGTCATGTGAACTACAAAGCATTGTAGTTAATTTTTTTGATAAAATATTTTATTTAAGTGCATATATATGCCAATTAATTAGAGCTCTCTTATATAGTTTGTTAGCAAAATATTATATATATGAAGCATATAAATACACAGACATAGAGAAGCAGATGTTGTAATGTTATATGAATTCGTCATTTGTCAGTTTTTAAGTTTTTCTTTTTCATTTTAGATCATCAGTCTCTTGATTACCTGTTCCCTGCCCCAAACAGTTTTTAACCAGGCAGTTCCAAATTTTTATTTTAAAGGGATAAATCTTAGGTGAAATAAAATAGATAATTTATATTTTATTTAAAGCAAGGAAAAATGTGGGGGTTTCAGTCAGGATGGCCAGGAAAGGCAGACACTCTTCAATTTGGAGATTTGCAGATTGTTTAGCTTGAGGTTGATATTAGATGCTGGCAGGAGTCTGTCTTCTTTAGAGGAGCTACATGTATCCAGAAGTCAATTCCTTGTACCTTAACACCACAAAGATTAGTTAATAGCACCTGATAAGAAGTTTTTCAGTGTGTTGGAGGTGGTGATACACCTCACAGTGATTAATTTTTTTAGCTTTGATAAGCCCCAGCAATAAGTCAGAGACTTAATTTAGAATTCAATTTTGGAGATGTCTGTCAAAGATGTTAGAAAGCTTAAAATATTTGATCAAAACCAAACTACAGGTCCTTGTAAATCAATAGTTATTCCTTTAACCAAAGTGATCATTGACAGACTTTAAAGGCAATACAGAAAGTTACACATGTGTAAAAACCTTACGCCTTTCAAATTTCATAGGTTTTTAAAAACCAATTAAACACTTTATAAGGGCAATATAGGAACTATCTTGATGAAATGTAAACTCTTGTTTCTTAAGGCAGTTACCAAAAAGTCAAAGGAAAACCCTTTTTAGTGCGACTGCCTCTCCTTAGGGGAAAGCCCGTTGAGATGATCTGGAAGTACAACTTATAATAAAAAGTGCTTGAATTTAGTCAAACATGGGAAGAGTGTGTACACGGATATGAGTAGAACTAGGGAATAGATGACTCTTAGTAGCTGCATGGTAACTTTCCTGACAGTGAAAATTTAGACACACACACACAAAAAAGAACCCCAAAATTATAGAATCAAGTTATCCTGGAGGAAAACACTGGTTTTATAGACCTCTAAGATAAAATATTTCAGCATCAGGCCACAACATTTAGAACTAAGAAAAGTTACAGGAGCTGACAGGAAGCTGAAGGATAGAGTTATCCCAGGGCACGTCAAAGGGAGAAAAAGCTGATAGCAGCAAGACAACAATTGAAGAGTTGAGATATGAATCTCAGAAGTTTTCCAAAGAAATCGATTATGGAATAGAAAATCAAACTTTCTTGTCATTTTATTAAGAGCAAATTGATACCTTAAGAAAATATTGGTTTAATATAGGGGACCATTCTTTAGAAAGACTATTATAAACAATTCCTTTTTAATTATACCTAACTTCATTACATACAAAATTCCTTTTATAAATTCCCCTTCACAAGCCTTATCATGACTTACACAGACCATCTGTCACATGGTTGGACTGTATACTTGTCCACTGGTACCTGTTCCTTTTTAAAATTTTTTTTCGATTTTCTTTTTCTAGATTAACCTTGTAATAAGAACCTGTTTCTTAAATAACCAGTCATTTTCCTTTGGGAGAATAATTTACCATGCAAGATTCTTTCTCGTATAAAATTACTCTTTTTTCTTGATAACCTTCCTTACCAAAACTACATGTTCTTTTCTATATCTTTCTTCACATCTCTCTTCACCATTTACTGCTTCCTTTCTGGTTTGTTTCATAAATAACCTTTTCAAACTCATTGTGATTTTTACATTAACGATCATTCTGTAGAAAAACTAAGTAACCCACTTCAAGTAAAATGTGAAGACAGTCAGCACTTTAGTTAATAGTTTTGTGCCTTTGTCAGTTTGTGAGTTTTCACAGATAGTCTGGTTATGTGTATGATATTAATGTTGCAGGAAATTGAAGGGTATATCCACTTTTTGTAAGATTTTGACAACTCTCTTTAATCTAAAATTATTTCAAAATAAATAGAAGTGTAGACATGGCTCATATATTTGAGGTCAGGTCTTCCTGTTAATGAAGCCTTCATGGAACCTAAAACTCATGGTACAAATGCAATAACATTAGAAAATATAAATGAGATGAGTTTCTATTTTACTCACTCTATTCTTCAGGGAACACTAAAGCCCATTCTTCTTCTCAAGTATCCAAAACTAAAGTTGATCCAAGTAAGTAGTGGACAGCATAAAAGATTGTATGGAAACCATAATGCATCTACATATTCAGTTACTAATCATAAAATGATTTGTATGATCATTCTTCACATGATTAGAATGACTATGGGAAAGAAGAAAAAGAAATGCTACTTTCTTGATTTAAAAATTGTATCTGTGCAAGAGTGGTGGCACACCCCTGTAGTCAGTCCCAGCTGCTAGGGAGGGTTGTTAGGATGATCATGTGATACCAGGAGTCTGAGGCTGTGTAGTGTGCTATGATTGTGCCAGTGAATAACCATGCACTCCAGCCTGGGCAACATAGTGAAACCCCATTAAATAAATAAATTTAATAAATACATAAATAAGTTAAATCATTGTTTGTGTTTCTATTATTAGGGCTCAAATCCTCTAGATAGAGTTTTTTTCTTGTTGTTTTTGTTTTTTGAGTTGGAGTCTCACTCTGTCACCCAGGCTAGAGTGCAGTGGCGTGATCTCAGCTCACTGGAAGCTCCACCTCCCAGGTTCATGCCATTCTCCTGCCTCAGTCTACCGCCATTCTCCTGCCTCAGCCTCCCGATTAGCTGGGTCTACAGGTGCCTGCCACCACGCCCGGCTAATTTTTTTGGTTTTGGTAGAAACGGGGTTTCACCGTGTTAGCCAGGATGGTCTCGATCTCCTGACCTCATGGTCCACCTGCCTCGGCCTCCCAAAGTGCTGGGATTACAGACGTGATGAGCCACTGCACCAGGCCTGAGATTTTTCTTTATCTTTGGAAAGCTACGACTCCAGCGCAAACTTTCAAATAATGCTTTGCCATTTTTACTTTCCCTCTCAAGGATTCCTGGAACTATAGTTTGTAAAATTATCACACAGTATGTGTTTTATTTTTACTTCTGTTTGCTGTTAAGGCCTCTCTGGACAGTGGCTATAACCTATAGCCTTGCCCAGTACGACTTAGCGTTTGGTACTGGCTGTGCCTTTCATGGGACGCTTGCTTATCCTGATCGATGGCCTGAAGCCGAACTGTCCAGCTTACATCCAGGTATCTTTCTCAAAGAGTACTTGTTTATACTGTAAGACACTCTGTGGATCCTGTCTTACCTGTGTCTAGTTTATTTCTACCAAGGTAACCACGCTTTAGGAGAGTGCTAAGTAGGAGAAAAGTGATGTCCATGTGTGTTCGTCAAGTGAAATACAGAGGAGGCAACTCAACACAATGTGTGTAATGGCATTAGTAATGTATTACTAACCAATCACAGTAAGAAGAGGCCAGCATTCTTTGAAGTGCCAATGAAAAGGGAAGAGCTCTCCAGGCCACAAACTCATAAGCAGCAGGGGTGGTGGAGGAGCCACTAGGGAAAGACATACTATTGTGCCATTTGGCTGAAGTCTTTATGGGTGTATTTGTCAGGTTTTTTTTCCAGCGAGACAGAACTACAGGGAGGTAGATAGGTAGGTAGACAGATACGTAGTTGGAGAGTTGATAGATAGACAATAGTTAGATGAATGGCATTTTGTTTTGGGATTTACTCGTGTAACATTGTAGAGTCGGAGAATTCCCGAGACAGCCATCTGCGAGTTTAAGGACCTTGGATGCTGTAGCGTGATGGCTCAGTCTAAAGCTGAAATCTTCAGAACCAGGGAAGCTCTTGGTGTAATTCTCAGTTTGGGACCAATGGCCTGAGAATCCAGGGCATTTACTGGTATAAGTTCTGGAGTTTCAAGGTCATAGATTATGGAGATTTATTTTCCAAGAGCAGGAAACGGAGTATACTTTCTCCTGGAGAGAGACCGGAAAACTTTTTAAATTTTTTTTCGTTTTTGGTTTTATTTGGTCCCCAAGGAGATTGTATGCTGCCTTTCCTCATTGAGGGTGGGTTTTTCCCACTAAATTCCCTGACTCATACCAACCTCCTCTGGAAACACCCTGGCGGACACACCCAGAAGTAATGCTTTACCAATTCTCTAGGTATTCTTTAATCCAGTCAGCACCTTAAATTAACCATGACAAGTCCAGCACCTTTCTAGTTGGCACCTATATGTATCACCTTAAGCCATAACTAATCTTTAGATACAGACAATAACAAGGCAATAGTTCTACCTAACATGATGCAACCATCCTGTGTGCAACCGAAACACACTATACTATTTGTCTTAAGAGCAGTGGAAGTTTGTGGGTGATGTTTACTCTTCTCCTGATACCCCATAACTTCAATACAAGTATGTGAAATTCCTAACACTTAACTGTAGTATCAAGTTAACACATTTTGTGTTTTGTGATAAAAGAATAAGAGAGAAATAAAAACAATGTTATTTGCCTAGTATATTGATATATAACATGCAAATGTATTCTTTTTTTTTCTGTGTTTTTATGCTTGTATTATGCATATGTCTGAATCCATATTTTTTTTCTTTTTTTCTTTCTTTTTTTTTTATTATTATTATACTTTAAGTTCTAGGGTACATATGCATAACGTGCAGGTTTGTTACATATGTATACTTGTGCCATGTTGCTGAGCTGCACCCATCAACTCGTCAGCACCCATCAACTCATCATTTACATCAGGTATGACTCCCAATGCAATCCCTCCCCCCTCCCCCATCCCCCCTCCCCATGATAGGCCCCGGTGTGTGATTTTCCCCTTCCTGAGTCCAAGTGATCTCATTGTTCAGTTCCCACCTATGAGTGAGAACATGCGGTGTTTGGTTTTCTGTTCTTGTGATAGTTTGCTAAGAATGATGATTCAGTATGGCAATTCCTCAAGGATCTAGAACTAGATGTACCATATGACCCAGCCATCCCATTACTGGGTATATACCCAAAGGATTATAAATCATGCTGCTATAAAGACACATGCAGACGTATGTTTATTGTGGCACTATTCACAATAGCAAAGACTTGGAATCAACCCAAATGTCCATCAGTGACAGACTGGATTAAGAAAACATGGATGCAAATGTATTCTCAACAAAGTAGGTAGGAAATACTAGTGACAATTTTAATCCTTGTTTCTGTAACTGGTCACCTGGTCCTGTCTGGTATGTATGTATGTATTTATTTGATTTTATTTTTTATTTTTTATTTTTTGACACAGAATCTCACTCTGTCTCCCAGACTGGAATGCAGTGACGTGATCTTGGCTCACTGCAAACTCCGCCTCCCTGGTTCACACCATTCTTCTGCCTAAGCCTGCTGAGTAGCTGGGACCACAGGCATCTGCCATCACACCCAGCTAATTTTTTGTATTTTTAGTAGAGATGGGATTTCACCGTGTTAGCCAGGATGGTCTCAATCTCTTGACCATGTGATCCATCCGCCTCGGCCTCCCAAAGTGCTGGGATTACAGGCGTGAGCCACTGTGCCTGGCCCTGTCTGGTATTTATAACTCCCTTCTACTGCTACTCATTGTGTATTCTCTTTGTCTTCAGCAAGCCACTTTGCTGGTCCTGGGTCTCTACCTGGCAGGGTGATGCAAACCTTCATTCCTGAAACATCTGGAACAGTTGTATTCTTGTCTGGAATAGTTGTAATAATCCATTGAACTTAATAACAGGGAATAGTAATACTAAGACTTTGTTTTAGTCCATTTTCTGTTACTGATAACAGAATACCTGAAACTGGGTAGTTGATAAAGAAAACACATGTATTTCATACAGTTATGGAGACTGAAAAGTCCAAGGGTGACAGGTTGTATGTGGCGAGATCCTGTTGCTGGTTGGGACTCTCTGAAGAGTTCTGAAGTCTACAGGGTATCATATGGCAATGGAGTAGCGCTTGCTGACACGCAAGATCATGTCTCCCTTCTTATAAGCCACTCTTCTCTCATAATAGACTATTAATCTTTAAATATTAATGTATTGACCCATGAAGGGATTAATTCACTGATGGGGTCAAACTCTTCATGATCCAATCACCTTTTAAAGGCCTCACAATTCAACACTGCCATGTTAGGGATGAAATTTCAGCATAAATTTGGAAAGGAAGCAATATTCCAGCCCTAGCACTGCACTTCTGACTCTCTAAAAATCACACCTGTCACAAAAGTTTTATTTCATTCCTATACTTCCAAGGCTTAAATTGTTCCAGCACCAACAGAAAGTTCTAAAATCTAAAGTCTCCTCTGTCAGCCCATGAAATCAAAACAAGTTTTCTTGAGACAAAACTCAGCAGTTGGGTTGTTAATGCCCACTGGGTTCATGTTGGCTGCTGCCCAGATAGAGCCACTTTACCAAGATAAAGGAATTACTATAGAGAAAATTTTATACATGTAGAGCCAGCTAAAAGAGAGAGCAGAGTTTTCATATTACTCAAAACTGCTTCTCCAAATACTCAGAGGCTGGAGTTTTTATAGATAGTTTTGTGGGCAGAGGGTTAGAGAAAGGGACATGCTGATTGGTTGGGTCAGGGTTGAACTCTTAGGAAGTCAAAGCCATCTTCTTTGCTGACTCAGCTCCTGGGTGGGGGCCACATATCCAGATGAGCCAGTTTACTGGTTTGGGTGGCACCCACTGATCTGTCAGAATGCAAGTTATGAGAAATACCTCAAACACCAACCTTAGGTTTTACAATAGTAATGTTATGTATAGGAGCCATTGGGGAGTTAATTAATCTTGTGGCCTCTGATTGTATGACTACGGAGCCATGCTTTCTCATACGGTGGTTAATTTGTTAGTTTTACAAAGGTGATTGTGGTCCCCAAACAATGAGTGGTTTTGTTTCAGGGAGGAGCTGTTATTATCTTTGTTTCAAAATTAAGCTACAAAGTAAATTTCTTCCAAAGTGGGTTTTGTTTTTGCCCAGGAATAAACAAGGGCTGCTTGGAGGTTGAATGCAAGATGAAGTCACTTAGGTCATTATCTCTCTCCCTGTCATAATTTTCTCAATTACTGTTTTTGCAAACGAGATTTCAATTTCCCCTTCTGAGTTTCATTGCATCTTATTCTTAAGGTGTGAGGTACAGACTTGGGAAAAGGCCAAAGACCATTCTTCCTGCTGACAAGGGGTATACTTGAGGTAGGGTTTGGCCCCAGAGTAGTTCAATGCATCTATTTTTTTTTCTGTCACTTGCACTTTTGTGTCACGTGTTAGAATCCATTGTTTCACATAAGGCCATGAAAATCTATTCCTGTGTTCTCTTCTGTGGGATTTTTAGTATTAGCTCTTACAGTTAGCCACGTATTCTATTTTGAGTCAAATACATATATGGTACAGGAAAGAGTTAAACTTCCATGTGGATATCCCTTTCTCCCAGCAGCATTTGTTGAGAAACTATTTTTTCCTCTTGAATCAAATTTTCAACCTTGAAAATAAGTTTGGCCTATATATAAAGATGGATTTTGGCGTGCTCAACTCCATTCTGTTGGCTTGTATGTCTTTCCTTACGTTATGTGAGTTTTCCGTGGATGCTCTTTGTAGGTTTAGTAAGTTTTCTTCTATGCCTAACTTTCCCAGAGCTTTTACCATGAATGGGTTTGGAATTTGTCAAATACCTTTTCTGCATCTTTAGAGGTGACCATGAGTCTTTTTAAAAAATTCTATTACTATAGTTTATAACACCAGTTGTTTTGTATGTTTAACCAAACTTACATTGCAAGGATAAATAGTTTTGCTCCTGGTGTATAATCCTTTTTATATGTTACTAGTTAATTTTGATAGTACTTCCTTGATACTTTTTACCTAGTTCATATTAGTCTGTAATTTTCCTTTCTGGAAATGTCTTTGTCTAGCTGTGGTGTCAGGGAACACTGGCTTCATACAGTGCATTGGGAAAAGTTCTCTACTCGTCTGATTTTATTGATTGTTATTAATGCTGAAAGGCTTTGAATAACACACCAGTGAAGTCATCTTGACCTGGACAGAAATTGAATCCTTACAAGAATTCTAGGAGCTTGGAAGGGGATCCTTCCCCAGGTGAGCCTTCCCTTGAACTCTCTGCCACGTATCTGACCCAGAGAAACTGTAAGTACTATGTAGGGCTGGGTTTGAAAGTCTGAACTGTGTAGTACTATGTTATACAACGATCAATCGGTAATATGCCTGATAGTAAATATAATGTGGTATCTTCTATTAGATCCTTGAACAGAAAAATGACATTAGTGGAAAACCTGGTAAAATATGAAGAAAATCTATTTCAGTTAATAGTTTTGTACCACCGTCAATTTCTGAGTTTTCATAAATATGCTATGGTGATATAAGGTGTTCACATTTCAGGAAGCTGTAGGATATATGAAACTCTATTATTTTTACTACTTTCTGTAAAACTAAAATTATGATGAAAGCATTTCTTAAAATGTAATATTCAGGTACCAAAAAATAAAACAACAATAACAGAGACAGATTTAAACCACAGTAAAGCCACAGATCAGAGGATGAATGGAGATGTAGGGAGACTATGGCAAAGTAGCTTGCCTTATTATGCCCCATTCCTACGCAGGGCACCTGCTTCAGAAAGACATCGTCAGGCTTCAGGGACACTCATCCATTTTCTTCTTCCAATCACACCATTATCCAGTTACCAATTCCTGTGTTTGTAACCACTTTTCCAAGGAAAGATACCTTTCTCACATATGTTAGAAGGCCCTGTTTGCAGGCACTTTCTGGCAGTGTCTTTGTAGGATCTCAGTATAAAGACATTTTAGAAGACATGACTTCCAGGCATTAGAAGAGAAGACTGAGAAACACCAGTGATGGGGAACATATATATTTCTGCATTAAGCGTGTTTTCTTAGTACAGATTCCTTTTTTTCCCAAGTTTTGCAAGAATACGATGCCTTAAGCCTTTGAGAAAACACTGTGATAATTCAGTTTTCTTCATAATGCAGACTCCATCACAAATTTATGGGACCACACATTCTCTTGACACTCACGTCATGGATCTATATTGTCCTTTGGTATATTAGTGTGTTCTCATGAAGCTGATAAAGACATACCTAAGACTGGGTAATGTATATTATAAAGGAAAGAGGTTTAATTGGCTCACAGTTTCACATGGTCGGGGAGGCCTCACCATCATGGCAGAAGGTGAATGAGAAGGAAAGTCACATCCTACATAATGGCAGACAGGAGAACTTGTGCAAGGGAACTCCCATTTATAAAACCATCAAATCTTGTGAGACTTATTTACTACCATGAGAAGAGTATGGGGAAAACTGTTCCCATGATTCCATTTTCTTTACCTGGCCCTGCCCTTGACATATGGGGATTATTACAATTTCAGGTGAGATTTGGGTGGGGACACAATGAAATCATTTCAAGTGACAAGCCCAAAAGCCACAGAGTAGACATTATCATGGAAGAAAGTTAACTAGATATGAGAGAAGTTTATAATCATGGAGCTGTAGATTAATTCCTGCTCAAAAAGATGTGGAAATGAACCTTTAGACATCAGATGTATGAAGGTGAGGCATGTTAGTGATACAGAGTGTGTTGTGAAGAGGTGGAAATAGCCTAATAGAAAAAAGGAACGAACAGCAAGTACAACATACCCCAGCCCACCTTCCTGTGATCTAAGAGATGGACACAAGCTGAGTGCTGACTGCAGATGTGCTGGCTAAACAAAGAACCCCACAGCAAGGGGACTGTCCCCTCTTCCCCAACACAGCTCCCTGTTCACAGACCACACCACTTTATGGAGGAGCACCAGGGATGTTCCGGAAGCCATGCCCACAAAGCATACTAAGCCATGGCACTGCATAGTACACTCCCAAGGACATCTGCAAAGTCAAGACTCTTGCATTTTCAGACCATGATCACGGGCTACATTCTCCATACCATATTCATAGCTTCAGCGAGAAAACAAACTCCTGGGTCCTGGATACCTAGAGTGAGAGACGCAGCTGACCTTGACCGTATTTCTCACTTCTCAGAAGATTGTAGCAGTAATTCAGGTGCTATTATTTGGGGCATTTATAATTCAGTAAACCTTCTTAAGCCTCTAATCTTACAATTCACCCCATAGGAAAGGACAGTTTCATTTAAATTGGTGATCTTAAGTCATGGAGATTTGCTCTTTTTATTATAACAGGAGTTTCTATAAAGTAAGTAACTTGTACAATCCCATTTTCTTCTTCATTTCAATGCACACATCTGGTCTATTATGATGTGTACTGTGAAGATCATCCATGACTAAATTCTTGAGGGAAAAAAAAAATCACCAAGTGGCAGACCAGGAAGGAGAGAGAAGTAGATTGTAGAAGGACAGACTCATCTCTAGGTGGCAAGAGGGTCGATGAACTCTGAGTGCTCAGGGTTAAGACTGGAAAAGTGATAGACTTGAAACTCTGCTACCATGATGTCCGAGGCACAGAGGACACAGTGCTGAGCACTAAGCTGGCAAACATTACTATGATAGTGTGGAAAATATGATTTGTATTGAGTCTGGATTGGCCACCAGAATTCTCAGAAAGGTGCCACTGAAAACACCCCATCATCTGACCATGTCCTTAGGCAAGAACCCAACGCTGTCTCCGCCCTCTAGTCTGAATAAAGGGTGTATGATTCCTCTACTGGAGATTAGGGCTTCCTGTTCACTCAATTGAGCCCTAGTAGAAGCTGAAACTCTCAGTGCAAATATGCTCTACATATTCTAAATTATACGCTATGTGAGTTTCTTGTTCATTCAGTGCACTCTTTGGGGAACACCAAAACCTGTTTCATTTTCTAAGTATCAACAAGTGGAGCTGACAAGAGTAACAAGTGGTCAGAGCAAAGCATTCCATGAAAACTGCAATGCACGTGCATCTCCATTCCCTGCTTACAGTGAGATTCACGTGATCCTCATTTATGGGATATGAAGGATAAAAGGAGAGGGAGAAAGAGATAAGTATGTTGTTGATCTGGATGAAGAATCAGATTTGGAAAGCAACTTAGAATAATCTCTGCTTATATTTCTAAGATTAAGGCAAAAAGTCTCAAGATAACAGAATTTTCTGCCTTCAGAGAGCAGCACTCTGCTGGAAACTGGGTCCTGGATGTTTACAGTGTGCCTCTCAATGGGATACTTATTTATCCTGTTGGATACCCCGAAGCATAAGTCTTTGACGCAGCATCCTTCTCACAGGATATTTGTTTACACTGTCAGACACCCTTATGGCACTTGTCGAACCTGTGTCCACTCCATTTCCACCAAGGTAGCCACTGTCTAGGAGAGCTCCGAGTTGGCAAAAAGTTGAGTTCACATGTGCTGGTCACATGAGACATGAGGAAGCAACTCAACAAAGCAAAGGTATTTCTTGCAGGTGGGGATCACTGGGCACCGTTGTAGGGTCTAACTGACACATTCGGTCTTCTCCAATCTGCAAGTTTCATAGTCTCCACTTATTTTTCTTGACCTTGACCCTTTTCAAATGTACAGGTCAGATATTTTGTATTTTGTAAGATGTCCCACAATATGGATTTGTCTCATGATTTGTCATGATTAAACTAGGGACATGTATACATTAAACACCTGTCATCTAAGTTTGCAGACAAGAAGAACTAAACATTATGGATGTTAGAAATATAAACAGAGATAAATATAACAAACACAAATTAGAGGGTAGCAAATAATTTCACAGTCATGGCGACCTTAGGGGATTAAGGAAGATGATTAAGCTAAGGAGATCCATTAACGGCCATGAACACATTGCTCATGTTCTATTTTATAAGGTCAGCAGTGACTTTAAATAAAAAGAAGCCTTATACATTTAAGAATCGTTTGGGGTTTACAGAATTGTTTTAAATGTAGTATATAGATTTTCCATATATCCCACTACAGTTGTTCTTTTTATTAACTTCTTAATGTAGGACATTTGTCAGAATTAACCAATTTTAAACATTATCATTAACTACTCTTCATACTTGATTCAGATTTTCTTATGTTTCACTTAATTTTTAATTTCTGTTCCAGGATCTCACCCAGGATACCTCAGCACGGTTGGGTATCATGTCTCCTTAGACTTCTCTGACTGTCACAGTTTCTTAGAATTTTCCAGTTTTTGATTACATTGACATTCCTAATGTGGGATTTCTCTGAGGTTTTTTTCATGATAAGACTAGATTTGTGGGTTTGGGAGAGGAAGATGACAGAGGAAAGGTGCCATTCTCCTCACATCATACCAAGGACACAGGCTCTCAACAGGCTTTATCATTATTAATGTTAATTTAATCAACTAGATGAAGTCATTTTTATCAAATTATCACACAGTGTGAAATTATTATTATTTTTCCTTTTCCCCATGGAATGTTTCAGAACAAAGTCACTAACACAACACACATTTAAGAAGTGGGGAGTCATGGGCCAAGCACGATGGCTCATGCCTGTAATCCCAGCACTGTGGGAGGCTGAGGCAGGTGGATCACCTGAGGTCAGGAGTTCGAGACCAGCGTGGCTAACATGGCGAAACCTCTAAAAATACAAAAATTAGCTAGGCACAGTGCACGTGCCTGTACTCCCAGCTACTCCGGAGGCTGAGGCAGGAGAATCACTTGAACCTGGAAGGCAGAGGTTGAGGTGAGCTGAGATCATGCCACTGCACTCCAGCCTGTGCAACAGAGCGAGACTCCACACTCTATCTCAAACTAAAAAAAATGTGGGGATGTATGATCTACCTTCTTATTGGCAGAATGTCTACAAATTTATTTGAACCCTCAACCATAAACATGTGTCTATTCTATTACATATTTATTCATTTATACATAAATTATTGATATCATCTGAACATGGATATTAATTTTATACTTTACATATGCTAATTTATTTGATTGCTCAAATTGTTGCATAGTTGACTATTGGAAGGTTTTTTAGTTGTCCCTGGTATAATTTTGAAATACCCACATAATTAAGGTTCAGTGTTGTATGGTTGGTTGGTTTTGTTGTTGTTCAGCATTTTCTTTAACCACTACTAGGTGCTCCAGGCAACTCTGTATTTAATTGTACTCCAGGCTAACTGTATAATTGTGTAATTTCTGCTAATGTTTCCAATACCATATGATCTAATCCAGCACCACATGAATGATGTGTGTAGTCTCTTACTCTCCTTGTGAAGAATTTGATGCTGGTCTCGTAATCATACTGCCTGAACATACATGCACAGTGGTTTCAGAAGAGGTAACTTATACCCCAATGGGAAACAATTTTACCAAGTAAAGTACAGCACTTAGGTATAAATACTTTGGCTTTTAGCCTTGGCATGTCCACTTATTACCCAAGTTACTTAGGCCCATTGCTTTCCCCCACTTTCTTTAGTGAGGTTATTCCATAAATTCAGAACATAGTTATATTACTTTTGGGGATATTCCTCCTTGTAAACCCTCTACCTACAAAGTAAGGTTTTTAAATTTGCATAATTTAGTACACTCTTTGTGTTATAAAGTTCTTCAGGATTCAGAAAACATTATTATGTATCCACCAATACAGTATCAGAGAGAGTGATTTCACTGCCCCAAAGAAACCTCCTGTATTTCACTGATTCCACCTTTCTCTCTCGCAAGCCCCCCCTTACCACCAGACTCTTTGCTATCACTATACTTTTTTCCTTTTCTAGAGAGTCATATAGGTAGAATTACATAGTATTTTGCCTTTTCCAACTTGTATTTTTTCACATAGCAATATACCTTTTAGATTTTTGGAGTATATATCATGTTTTTTTAGACTTCACATCCCCTATTGTTGCAGGACAGGTGAGCCCCAAATTTGGGGCTTCAAGTGGCAGGGTTCTTGGCTTTGCCCAGGAAAGTATTTACGGGCAAGCCAGTGGTGATAGATGGCAGTCTTTTATTGAACAGTACTGCTCCATTAAGAGCAGGGCTAACTCATAGGCGTTGCGTCAGTTGGTAACCTATGGGCTCTTATCAACTATCTTTCCACTAAGGTAAAATACTTTCAATTACATGGAAGTTGAGGGGTGAACCAATGAAACTTAATGGCAGGTGATTCAGAACTTTCCAGGACAGGAGCAGTAACTTCTGGGTTGTTGCCATGGAAAGAGGTGGTAAATTCCTGGTTGTTGGCATGGAATTTGTAAACAGTCATGCGCTGGAGGGAATGTCTCATGCCGGTGAACAGTGAGGACAACCAGGGATCCCTTTGTCTTCTTTTGCCGGTTTCTTCACTAGATGCTGTCTAGACCAGATCTTATTTTGATCAGCAGGATTGTGACTAGAAAACAACTTGCCAGTCTCCTGCCTCATAATGGCAGAAGGCATTGAGTGTCTTTTCCTGTGATTCGGATATGACTGTAGCTTTTATGGAGAATTGGGTATTTGAATAATTTCCATTTTTGATTGAGATATATGCCTTTTTATTTTTGAGCTCTTAAGATGTGTTGCTGTATATTATTAACAATAGACCGTTATCACCTATAAAACTTGCAAATACTTGCTTTTTAATTTAACTTAAGTTTAAGGGTACATGTGCACATTTGTTACATAGGTAAACTTGTGTCATGGTGGTTTGTTGTAGATTATTTCATCACCAATGTACTAAAGCCTAGTACCCCTTAGTTATCTTTTCTGATCCTCTCTCGCCTCCCACCCTCTGATAAACCTCAGTGTGTGTTGTTCCCCACTGTGTGTTTATGTGTTCTTGTCATTTAACTCTCACTTATAAGAGAAAAAACATGGTATTTGGTTTTCTGTTCCTGCATTAGTTTGCTAAGGATAATAGCCTCCAGCGCCATCCATTTTCGTGTTAAAGACATGATACTTTTTATGGCTGCATAGTATTCCGTGGTGTGTATGTTCCACATTTTCTTTATGCAGTCCACCATTGATGGGCATTTAGGTTGATTCCACATTCTTACTATTGTGAATAGTGCTGCAATGAACCTATGCATGCATGTGTCTTCTTCACAGGACACTTTTTATTTCTTTGGGTATATGCTCAGTAATGGGATTGCTGGGTTAAATGATATTTCTGTTTTTAGGTCTTCTTGTAGTCTCCACACTGCCTTCCACAATGGTTGAACTAATTTAGACGTCCATTGACGGCGTGTAAGTAATTGCTTTTTCCAAACCTTGCCAGTATCTATTTCTTGACTATTTAGTAATAGCCATTCTGACTGGTGTTAGATGGTATCACATTGTGATTTTTAATTGCATTTCTTTCAGGATCGGTGAGGTTGAGCTTTTCTTCATATGATTGTTAGCCACATATATATCTTCTGTTGAAAGTGTCTGTTCGTGTCCTTTGCCCTCTTTTTTTATGGAGTTGTTTTTTTTTTCTTGAACATTTGTTTAAGTTCCTTATAGATCCTGCATATTAGACTTTGGTCATATGCATAGGTTGCAAAACTTTTCTCCCATTCTGTAGGTTGTCTGTTCATTCTCTAGATAGTTTTCTTTTGCTGCGCAGAAGCCCTTAAGTTTAATTAGGTTTCATTTGCCAATATTTGCTTTTGTTTGCAAATATTTGCTCCCATTCTTTGGGTGTCTTTATTTTTGTTGGTGCAGTGTGAATCACAAAAGTTTCACATTCTAATGACGTTTAATATGCCTGATTCTTCTTCTTCCCTTTTGCTTTCGGCATCATATCTTAGAAAAGATTGTTTAACCTAAGACCACGAAGATGTATTCCTGTGTTATTTTCTACATTTTGGGACTGTTTAGCTATTATATATAGATATATGATCCTTTTGAGCCACTTACATTTTCAGTGTGAGGCAGGAGTTCGACTTGAATGGAATATACACTTGCTTAGAAATATTTTATTAGAAATATTTATCCATATATAATTTATTTGGTGACATTGTAAAATTATTTCACTATAAATGTATGTATTCATTTTTTGAGCCTTATATTCTATTACATTGATCAACATCTATATTCTTATACCAGTTCTATAAATCTTGATTAGTATTACTTTGCAGTGAGTTTTGAAATCAGGAATTATGTATCTCCCACGCCAACCTTTTTTCTCCTTTCTCAAAATAATTTAGGCTACTCTGGGTCTATTGCATTATATATGAACTTTCGATAAGCTTTGTGAATTTAGAGGAAGGGAGTGTCACCTGGGATTTCGATAGAGGTTGCATTAAATCTATAGATCCCTTTGGAGAATATTGCCAGCCTGGCAACATTAGCCTTTATAAGCAGTGAATAGTCAAAATTTTTTTCCGTTTTTTTTCAAAATATTTTCTATAGTTTTTGTGTATATATCTTATACTTAATTTGATAAACTTATTTTTGATGTCATCTCAAATGGAACATTCTGAGTTTTTTGTTTTAGATTATTAATTGCTAGCATATAGAAATTCAGAGGATTTTATATCTTCACCTTGTATACTGCAAGTTTGTTGAACTCATTTCTAAATTCTAAACATATTTGATTGAGTCCTTTAGAAGTTTTATACATAAGATCATGTCATATGCCAACAGAGTTTGACTTCCTTTCCATCCTCGAAGCCTTATATTTATGTTTCTAGACTAACTGTCATGTCTGTATCCTCTAGTACAATGTTGAAAACAAGTGTCAAGAGTGGAAATCCGTGTCTTGTTTCTAATCTTGGAGAAATTAGTGAACGTTTCAGATAACTTATGATGATACTTTAGTTTTTCACGGATCCCCTTTAAAAGGGAGACAGTTCCCTTATCTGCGTCATTTGCTGCATATTTTTCTCATAAGGAGTTGGAAAATTCTCAAGTGCCTATGCATCTTCTGAGATGATTATGTGGTTTTTGTTCTTTATTATATGAATACAGTGCATAGCACTAGTTGTATGTTGAACCAAATTTTGCTTTCCTGAGGTAAATACCCTTGATATAGCATACAATACTTTTTACATGTTTCTGCTTTGTTTTACTAACATTTCCTTGATGATTTTTGTCCCTGTATTCATAAGGTATATTGTTCTTCATTTTCCCTATTTGAAGTGTCTTTGTCTGGCTGCAGTATCAGGGTAAACTAACTCAGTATACAATGAGAAATCATGTTTTCTCCACTTTTTTGGAATAATTTGTAATAAATTAGTATTAATTTTTTTTAAATGATTATGATAATTCACTGATGAATTCTTCTTGATGAGGTCAGAGAGGTTAATCCTAAGAATGGTTACATGAGCTTGGAAGGAGACCCTTCCGCAGCTGAGCCTTAGCCTGGGCCATCACCTACATCTGGACTGAAGACCCAGAGAAACTGTGAGTAATATGTGTGTGGTTTTGAACCACTAAGATGTATAGTAGTCTGTTATGCACCAAGTCTTAAGTAATATACCTGACAGTAATTGCAATGCGGTATTCTAGATTAGGTCTTAGAACAGATAAATATATCATTATTAGAAACTCTGGTAAAATATGAAGGAAATCTGTAGATCAGTTAATAGTTTTGAAACATAGTGAAATTCTTAGTTTTCATGAATATACTATAGTTATTATAGTAACATTTTAGTTAGCTGAAGGGTATATGAAACTGTCTGTTCTACCTGTGTATCTTTTTGTAAATCTGCAATTATTTCAAAATCTGTTTTCTAAAATTATTATATCTTTAAAAAGAAAACAAAGACATAAGCAAAAATCTTTGGCTTCCAGAGATGAATGGGTACATAGGGAGAGAATAGAAAACGAGCATTTTTTATCTAGTCACCTTTCCAAACCCAGGTACACCTGCTTCGGGAAGGCACCATCAAGCTTTAGAGACTGTCATCCTTTGTCTCCTTCTCTGTTGCCCAGTCACCAGTTGGAGTGTCAGCAACCACTTGTTCAGAAAAAGCTGCCTTTCCTTCACATATCCAGAAAGCCCCATGTGCAGACATCATTGAGCAGTGTATATTCAGGATCCCATTGAAGCATTTTTGGGAGCTATGACTCAGATTAGAAGCCAAGAATTAGAAATTTCAGTGACAGGGAACATAAATCATATTTCTGCGTTCAGGATAGTGTTCTCTTGGTACAGGGATTTCTTCTTCAAGTAATCAGAAGACAACTGTACCTTCAAACCTTTCAGAAAAATATGTCCTAATTTAGTTCTTTTTATTCTACAGACTCCATCAGGAATTGTTTGGGACCATGCAGTCTGTTGCCCACAGCCAACCCGAAAGCCACCAAGGTAGCAGGTAAGCAGATTACAACAAACGTTTCTAAAAAATGGGTTTGGGCCACACCCTACTTACAGAGACCTGGATATGAATCTTTTACACAACAGGATTTTTGCAGTTGGATGCTAGTGAGTGGAGAAAGCAGATGACAAAGTGCTGAGCAGGGAGTTCCCAGACACACTCTAACTGCATGGAAGATGTGATTTCCCACAATACCTTAAACCAACAGTTCCTTAGAGGTTGGCCTGGACATCACAATTCTAAAAGAGATGCCATTTAAAAGAAACCAAATTCTAGACCAGATCATGAGGCAAATACCCAACACTTGGACTCCACACTCTAACCTGATTAGAAGTTGGAGTTCAGTGGAAGAATGTCTTGGATATTTGAGAACATGACACTATGTGTATTTAATTTAGCCTTGCTGGAATTTAAAACTGTAGGGGAAAATTCAGTCAACCTCCTAAATTCTGTGAGTTTTTGTTTTTGTATGTGAGTTTCTGCATACACATAAAGAAACTCCCATCGTTTAGGAGGTTGACTGAATTTTGGGTATACAGAAATTCATACTTTATGTGTTTCTTCTTCTATCAGTGTATTCCTGAGGGAACATCAAAACCAGTCCCCAAATCCAAGTACCCAAATTAGGGTTGACCAGAGTAGCAAGGGGACAGATTAAAACATTTTATAAAGACCATTATGCATCTACGTCTGCAGTGACTAAGTATAAAGTGATTTCTGTGATCACCAGCCATATGGTTAAAACGGCAAAAGGGAATGAAGAAAAAAGAGTTACATAAATATTATAGCTGAAAGAATGGAATTTATAATGAAGCTTACAAGGATCATTGGTTATATTCCTAAGACTGCAGTGGAAAGTTTCAAGATACAGCTTTTTCTAGGTCTTTAGAAAGCTATCACTCCAGTGAATTTTTCAAGTAACTCTTTATAATTGCCATCTTCTTCCTCAGTGGATTTCTTAAACCATAGTTCATAAAACTACGTTTCCATGCATAACATAAGAATTCTAGTGTTCCACTAGTAACTCTAATGTGTCTAATAGCTACGTAGAATGTAAATGCACTTGGTAAACTTATGTGATAATATTTAAACATATTCCTTCAATAACAGGTAAGAATACAGTTGATGAGCCCCCATAATCTAACACTGAGAAATTGGCAGTCACAGAGGACAGTGTATTCCACTCATCGTAGAGGGCACATTTTCACGTTTATGAAACACAGGTGCACCTTAAATTTGACAGTGTAAAACACTATTGACGAGAAGGCAACCATAATGTTATTGTCCTCATTTACATATACATGAGCTTTGTCTATAAACCTTCCATTGACATTTTCAGGTCATATCATTAACATCATATCTTGCATAAGGGGTTTCAGAAGGTTGGAAAGATAAACTCACAGGAGCAACATAGGAATCTCACAAGAAGTGCAGCATCACCAAGCTTCAGATTAGCACAGGTCATAATAATATGGGGAAAATTATGGGCAAGATGAATTGACGAGTGATTCAGGAGAGTTACATCTGAATGAGAGAAAATTTAGGAAAACCTTTTCAATGTGTTTTTCTTGTTTGTTCCATCCCATGTAATCATAGGAATGACACAAGACAAATATCCACATGTATGCACATTGAAAATAGTTTTTCCAGTAATTATAATGTATTTATATTATTACTATGTGATTTATTTATAAGTGATAAAAGTATTAGTTTCTTCGTTTGTTAGTGGTTTTGTTCTTCCATTCTGGTGTATGAAGTAATGACCTCTTACAATTGACACAAAAGATGTATCTCACAATTTATTAGAAAATTAATTTTTAGGGGTTAGTATAGGCTTGATAATATACTGCATGCTTTATATGATATCATTTCCTACAGTGCACACTGACGTCTCAAGAAGTGAGCACGATTTTCACTCCTGTGCTCCATTTTGGAGTCTGAGCTGACTTTCTGCGGGAAAGGTATAAAGGACCCTTGAGTTTGATACTGTCTGCCCCAGTCTTTGCTCACTTCAACTATATAGAATGTGTCTTGTCTGACATGCTAAATAATTTTCAGGTCTAGTTAGACAGCTCACCCTACCCTGTGACATGAAGATATTTTCCTAAATTGTGTTCTGAATACTCTTTTTATTTTTATATTTAAGCCTATGAACCAACTAGAATTGATTTTGTGTGTATGTGAGGTCATAGGTCGTATCTTGGTTGTTCCCTGTGAATATTCAATTTCCTGGAACATTTTATTAAAAACTGATCTCTGCCCCATGCATCAATGTATAAATTAACTTTTATATATGTATATGTCTGCTTTCTAGCTCTGTTTTTATTTTTTAAGGTACTGGTTGTTTCTTCTATCTTTGTGCAAATTTCACAGTCTTATTATTATCTTTTTTTTCGTTTTTTTTTTTGATACAGGGTCTCACTCTGTCACCCAGGCTGGAGTGCTATGACGCAATCATGGATCACGGCAACCTCCGACTCCTGGGTTCAAGCGATTCTTGTGCCTCAGCCTCTCGAGTAACTGGGATTATAGGTATGCGGCACCACACCTGGCTAATTCTTTTGTATTTTTAGTAGAGATGGAGTTTCACCATATTGGCTAGGCTGGTCTTGAACTCCTGACCTCAGGTGATCTGCCCACCTCGGCCTCCCAAAGTGCTGGGCTACAAGTGTGAGTCACCACACCCAGCCTACACTGTCTTATGATTAAGAGAGTCTATTTAGGACAATAATTTTCTCTCCAAAGATTGTTTTGTATTTTTTCTTTTTTAAGAGAGAGAGAGGATTTTGTCCTGTTGTCCAGCTAGGGTACAGTGACTCAATCGTAGAGGAGACTCTGTGTTTGAACTACTGGGATCAAATGATCTTCCCCTCTCATTCTCCTGAATAGCTAGGACTACAGGCACAAGCCACCATGCCTGGTTAATTAATTTTTTTTTTTTTTGGTAGAGACCAGGTCCTCCTATGTTTCCCATGCTAGTGTAGAACTCTTAGCCACGGGTAATCCTCCCTGCTTTGTCTCCCAGGGTGCTAGGATTGCAGGTGTAAGCCACTGTGCCTGGCCCAGAGCCTCTTCTTCTAACCACAGTGCTTTTCCATAATGAAGTAAAAAATGTAACAACCTGCATGCCTTGCACCTACACCAGTACTTTCAGCTGTACCTTGAATAAAGCTGTAGGTTTAGAACTTTAAAAAAAAAAATTAAATGTTAATTTTTTTTGATACAGGATCTCGCCCTTACACCTGGGCTGGAGTGCAGTGGCAAGGTCTTGGCTCACTGGAGCCTCGACTTCTGGGCTCAAGCAGTCCTCCCACCTCACTTTCCCAAGTAGCTAGGACCACAAGTGTACAACTCTGCCAAGTTAAACTTTTTTTTGTATTTTTTGTAGCGATGGGGTTTCGTCTTGTTGCGCAGGCTGACCTCGAGCTCCTGAGTTCAAGCAATCCGCCCACCTCAGCCTCCTGAGGTGCTGGGATTACAAGCATGAGCCACCGCACCTGGCTGGTTTAGAACTTAAATTGTTGCTGTAAACTCTTGAGTCTCTTAATATCCTTGTGAATCTTAGACAATCCCCCAACACCAGTCCCCACTTTATGTATAAATACTTTCAACAACAGCCATTAGTGTTGAAAACCTTGAGATGCAGCCATAGTAACCTTCTGCACTGGTGTAGACGACTCTGTGACAGGTTCCTTCTCCTCCAGACCGTGCCCACCAAAGTCAGAGCCACATGGGAGCCTCTGAGCTCAGAGCCACTGTATGGGGTCTCCATGTGCAAGGGCAGCAGCTTCCTGCCCTTTCTGTTGGTGAGGTGAGGAATTCAGTTTTGAATAAAGCTGAGCTTGTTCAGTACTGATTTTGCAGGCTGGCCAGTGACACCTTAAGACTTTATTTCTTGCATTGTAATATTTATCCTGGTTTTGATATGATTTGTTGTTCAAATGTGTTTAACACTTGAGTATAATATTTTTCTTTTTTTACTCTCATAAGCATCATCTAAAACCATATTTTAATTTTTGTGTTGTATATTTAAGGTGTTTATTCCTCTGTTTTAAAAATGGATTCACAATTATTTTTCAATGAACACTTTTAATTATTTTAATCTTTTCTCATATTTCTCTTTCCTAAATTTAATGTGAATATCATTTTTATTAGAAAAGACTGATGTTACACGTTCTCTGTTTTTTGTTTTTCTGCAAATTTTCTCTGAAATATCTCTGGTTGAAAAGGAGAAGGACAGAAACTGTTCTGGAAGCCACAAGGCAAAATTGACTCAGATTCTTATGCTTAAAAAGATGTGTGAAACTTTCCATTATATGGCTCAGTTTCTGTACATGTGAAAGGTTAACAAGGTATTGATTTGTGTAGCAGTATAGTAACACTTCACGTCTGATTACAAGGAGCAACCACTTCTTAATTGTGCAGGTGTGAACTTCATGATTTTGCCTTACTTTCTCCTTACACAAAGATTTAGACAATGGCTGGACTCCATAATTCCTTCCATCTGACTTCCATAAATGTGTACATGACATGTCTTTGTACAGATCACCTATTCTATTAGATATTATTTTCTTATTTTTGATGAGTGATTATTAAATTTGGTTTTAGTTCTCAGAGATACAAAAAATACCACTTAGAAAATGTGTACATAGAGTGCTGGATCAGAAAATATTTTTGTGCCATTTGCTTGTAAAAAGGGTATTTCAATTTTCTATTTATTGTCCTTTTCATCAGTCTTAATATTCTCAAAAGGCTTTCATGCTTGTGCTCTTTTTAGATTTTAATTTTTGTTTTAGTCAAAAAACATGTGAGGATTGGGAACACTTGTTCAAGATGTGTGACATGAGCAGTCAGCAGAGCAAAAACACTGATATTGTATGGGAATATGTAATAACAGATGGGCATTTGCTCTGCTAGGTGTGGCAGCAGTCAGGGTCTGTGAGCTTCAGTGCTGTAAGCAGAACTGACAGATCCTGCTTTAAGGAAAAAGGTGCCCCTCATCTGTTGTATTCACCCTGGCACCATTTTGTTACCAAACCCAGTAGTGACAGGAAAAGAAGCCTAAAGGTAACTAAACATTTAAATTATTTATTATTAAGGCACAAAATAAATTATATATTTCATATATTTCTATTTCAGATAGAAGCAAAATTATTGAATAAACCATAATATAGGCCTGTCCCTGTGTTGCATGAAAGCAGTGTATTTTGATTATTGCCTTTGCTTGAGTCTAAAGATGAGGCTTTGGTTAACTTGAGTTAGATGTTAGATGCTGGCAGGAGTCTGTCTTCTTTAGAGGAGCTACATGTATCCAGGAGTCAATTCCTTGTACCTTAACACCACAAAGATTAGTTAATAGCACCTGATAAGAACTTTTTCAGGGTGTTGGAGGTGGTGATACACCTCACAGTGATTAATTTTTTTAGCTTTGATAAGCCCCAGCAATAAGTCAGAGACTTAATTTAGAATTCAATTTTGGAGATGTCTGTCAAAGATGTTAGAAACCTTATAATACTTGATCAAAAGCAAACTACAGGTCCTTGTAAAACAATAGTTATTCATTTAACCAAAGTGATCATTGAAAGACTTTAAAGGCAATACAGAAAGTTACACATATGTAAAAATCTTACTCCTTTCAAATTTCATAGGTTCTTAAAAAGCAAATAAGCACTTTATAAAGGCAACGTAGGAACTATCTTGATAAAATGTAAAATCTTGTTTCTTAAGCCAGTTACCAAAAAGTCAGAGGAAAACCTTTTTTAGTGTGACTGCCTCTCCTTAGGGGAAAGCCCGTTGAGATGATCTGGAAGTACAACTTATAATAAAAAGTGCTTGAGTTTATTCAAACATGGGAAGAGTGTGTACACAGTTATGAGTAGAACTGGGGAATAGATGTCTCTTAGTAGCTGCATGGTAGCTTTCCTGATGACAGAATTTAGACACACCAAAACAACAACAACCACAACAACAACAAAAAACCACAACCCAAGAGTCTAGAATCAAGTTCTCCTGGAGGAAAACACTGCTTTTATAGACCTCTAAGATAAAATATTTCAGCATCAGGCCACAACATTTAGAAGTAAGAAAATTTACAGGAGTTGAGAGGAAGCTGAAGGATAGAGTTATCCCAGGACATGTCAAAGGGAGAAAAAGCTGATAGCAGCAGGACAACAATTGAACATTTGAGATATGAATCTCACAAGTTTTCAAAAGAAATCGATTATGGAATAGAAATTCAAAATTTCTTGTCATTTTATTAAGAGCAAATTGATACCTTAAGAAAATATTGGTTTAATATAGGGGACCATTCTTTAGAAAGACTGTTATAAACAATTCCTTTTGAATTATACCTAACTTGATTACATACAAAATTCCTTTTATAAATTCCCCTTCACGAGCCTTGTCGTGACTTACACAGACCATCTGTCACATGCTTGGACTGTACACTTGTCCTATGGTACCTATTCCTTTTTAAAATTTTTTTCAATTTTCTTTTTCTAGATTAACCTTGTAATAAGAACCTGTTGCTTAAATAACCAGTCATTTTCCTTTAGGAGAATAATTTACCGTGCAAGATTCTTTCTCATATAAAATTACTCTTTTTTCTTGATAACTTTCCTTACCAAAAATACATGCCCTTGTCTATATCTTTCTTCACATCTCTTTTCGCCATATACTGCTTTCCTTTCTAGTTTGTTTCATAAATAGCCTTTTCAAACTCATAATTTGAATCAACTTTTAAAAAACTTTTGAATTAGACAAAATAATTCTTTTTCTGAATAAAGACACCTCTTCTTTGGCACATTTTATAGAAACCTAGGAAAAAAGAAATCCTGAACTATCAGATATTAGTATTGTATAGATGAGAAACATTTCACAACTTTTAGAACAGTTTTCTCTATATAATAACCCTTTCTTAATTGGAATTGACCCAGACATCCAGTAAGCATCCAAAATGATTTTAAGATTTTAAATTATACAAAAATTGCACTTAGAAGCATTGATCTCGTTGACGTGTACTCAGTTTTTCCATTTTAACAGTTTACCTAGAGTACTTTTGAAAACTGGGATATTACCCAAAAGTAGTAATTATTTAGTTATGTCCCTATAACCCATTTTTAAAGTCTGTGGACATAAGGTGTTTTACCTAATTAAGAACCTTAAAGTTCAATATATGTGCATTTTGTTAATAGCACAGAAGATTTAACTGTTTTCATTGAACTAGTAATATTAAATTAGTCTAACTCATCTATAAAATCACACAAACAAAAATTATTCTGTTTTTGGCTGGGTTTATGGTCCTATAGCCTTTATGTCATATCCTGACTCCTTAATATATAGACAGAGATAAATACAAAACCATTTGTTCAGTAAACTCAGATAAAAATATGCTGATCATTTTGAAGATATTTCTAATATTATGTCACCAATAATCTTAAAACCAGTTTTATTTTTCAAGGATTATTAAATTTATGTGAAATTGAAAAGCTGCCTGACTTAATTTATGAGCGCTTATTTACTTGTAAGTCAATTTAGTAACAGACTACACATAACACACATACCTACATATGTACATACACACAAACATGTCTACATATGTACATACACATCTACATATGTACATACATACATATCTACATATGTACATACACAAACACGTCTACATATGTACATACAAACATGTCTACATATGTACATACACACAAACATCTACATATGTACATACACACAAACATGTCTACATATGTACATACAAACATGTGTAAACAGGTATACACACACAAGGAAAGGTCTCATAGCTTTTACCTTGGGGTTCCAACCGGAAAGTAACAGTATACACTCAGTATTTTATAAAAAATAGCTGGATACACGTTATTGTCTGACAAAACTGGAACCTGTTTCCATGGCTAAATTGTGTTTTCTCCAATATATAATCTATGAAAGCTGTGAACCAAAATTTGAGTAAAGCAATCTTTATGGCAGCTTTGTTTTTAAGAAAGCATCTTTTACCTTTTTTTTTCCTTCAGTTTTAAACAAGTTTCCTTTGTTTACTTTCTAATTAGTCCGTAAATAATGTGTCTTATCACAGCACCAACAGCTTAGTAACAGCCAATCTGAAGCAGACAGAAAAGAAAACAGAGGAAGAGGTTTTGATGACTCTGCTTCACTTAATAGCTGCAGTTAACCATTTGAGCTCTCAAGTTTTCTTGCTATAGTTTGCCTCTCTGTTTAAAATGTTCACAAAAGTAGGTCTTAATAAGTAGCCAGCTGAAATCCAGAAGAGAATGAGAATACGAATTTCCTGTCAGGCCTCTGCAGAGGAACCAGGTTTAAAATCTGGCCTCTTTAAAAGGAGGGAAAGAGAAAAAGATAGAAAAGGAGGTTTGTGAACCTTCTAGCTGCTGCATGGTATAGGGTTGGTATCCCCACCACTCTTGCTGACATCCCATCAGGGAGAGCCCCAGTACCCTGGACATGCACAGTGTGAGACAAATCCCTCCCACCTCTGCAAGTCATGGGCAAAGGAAACTGTTTACAGCTGGAGAGAGCTAGGGGTACCTTTGACTGAGATGAGTAAGGCTGTAGGTGGCTTCCAAGATAATCAGGAAGATGAAGTTGAAAGTGAAAAAGATAGGAAGAGATCAGGGCCCACACTCAAAGGTCATACACTCACACTTACAAACAAATGGTGAGCTTCCAAACAAACCCCAGTTAAGGGCTGGGTAGAATCCTGAATTTCTTTCCTCTGTTCAAAACAGCTCCACAGGTATCTGAAACCAAGTGGAGCGATGCCCAGGAGTGCCACAAATTCAAATCCGTCAAACACTCAAATGATAGTCCCGTTAGTGAACAAGACGAAACAGCAGAGCCCCAGCGACACCCCAGAAGACACGGGAAAGCTGGGTGCAATCCGACCAGCTCCCTTGGTTACAAGGGTTGCCAGCTTCTTCAGAGGTCACATTCTTTGTACCAGCAAAGTGTCGATGGCTGCAGAAGTTGTGCGAGGAAGTGAAAGGGAGGGTCTAGGAAATGAAAGATTTTCAGCAGCCACTTGGAAGTTCCCAAACGTTCCTCCCGTGGGGTCCGCTAGCCTTCAGCTGCAGTTACTCACAGGTAACCCTCCGCCTTGGTAGCAAAACCAGGCTCACAGGCTTGGGTTGCCCAGAGCACATAATGCTCCCCATATGGGCCACCAAATTTGTTACCAAACACAGGTTTGGCCACTTGTCACTGACACTATCAAATAACAAGCATGAGGGTGGTAAAAAGAAAGTGACTTTATTTCACAGTTTAGCAATGGAGAAGAACCGGGTTTGTATCTAAAGGAGCCGCTTCGGTTTTCTGGGATGAAAGCAGGGTTTTAAGAAGAGAAACTTTCATATGCAGGGCGTGCAAGGAACATGGAGGTGCGGGGTCTATGTGACTTGCTGTAAAACTTAGCTAAGAGGTCATCCGTTAATCTGACCAGTGTCATTGAGGACAGAATCGGAATGTGGATTAACTCTTGTCTTGAGACAGTCTCCCTGTGAGGGAGAATTCTGGATGGTGCCGCTTCCATTCAACATTTGGTCCTTAGAATTTCTAAGGAAACATACTTAGATAAGCTGGCAGTCCTTGCAGGCTGTTTCACTGGAGGAAACGAAGGAAGGAAAAGGTTAAATTTGCCTTTCTAAGGAGCTAAGCAAGAGGTGAACAGTGAGAAAGAGAAAAAATACACAGGTAATTTTTAGGAGAATGCTATAGTGGGTTACAATTTAACATAATTTCACTGTGTCTAAAGAGCTACCCTATACTTCATGCAAACTACATAGCCTGCGGCATTCATGGAGTGACGAAAAGAGAAAAAAATAGTTTTGAAGTGCAAAGGTAACTGGAGATTTTTTTAAGGAAAATCAGTGAAGGAAGAAACCTTTATTGGCTTCCTCTTTTGGTGAGAAATATTCTCTTATAAGTAGACAATTGTACTTTAATTATTTCATAAGGTAGTGATTTTACCAGCCACAACTAGCAGCATAACATAGGAAAGGCAGGTTGGTGTCCACACAGGGTCACTAAATCTACCTAACAAACCATTTACTTGATTTCTAAAAATATCCTTCATCCTTGGACTTGATGCAGGATTACTGAGTCATGGAAAACTTTGTGTTCTTGTAGTCATAAATGAGATGAAAGCATAAAGGTAAATTATTCTTTATTAAAGAATTCATTTAAATTACTTTTCTTTGTATCTTTGCTTTTTGTTTCTGTACTGCTCCAGTACTCCTGTGAACCACGTCTGAGTGGAGTAATGATGGCACCACATTCCAGCCTGCATGGGTATTGGCCTGAGTGCTCCCGCCTCATGAAATTCAGCCACCTCTTTCTCCAGTCAGTTCCATCTTCTCAACTCCAACTGTCTTCCAGAGTCCGTGTCACACCACAGCCTGGAAACTCTCCCCAAGCAGTAACCTGAAGCAACAGTAAACCCTCATTGTTTCGCCTCTCTCGGATGTCACTTCCTTCATTGTTTGATGTGCACTGTCTTGCAATCCATCCTTCCAGATGAATCATCCATTTTTAAATGTGATAAGCCATGTCCAATCCCCATAAGTTTTACCACAACATTTTGTTTCATTCTTCCTGCAGTTACTCCATCATTACTGTACCACCGCCTATATGGATGTAATTGTCAGTGTGATGCTGAGTAAGGAACAACGTGCACCAGTCTCACAGAGAAAAATGGACAAGCGAGCTGGCCTTCGTATCACTAAAGGGAAGGTCAGATTGGTGAATATGTAATGTCTGTAGTAGTCTTGTTGGGGACATCCACAGCATGTCAATGAATCAAAGACTTAAGTAGGATCTCAAATAATAATATCTCTATCTAAAGTCTTATACACATAGTAGAATTATTTACACTTACTGAAAAAGTTCGTCTAGAGTTTTAAATTTACATTTCATTCATATACAAATGAAAGCAATATTGAAATTAATTCCTAAATTAACTCACACATATCTTGATATTCTGATTCTGATTGTTCTGAATTAGGTTTTGACACTTATTCAAAGTGATTATTGATACAGTTGGATCAATATTCACCATGTTTGTTACTGTCTTCTCGTTTTTGCGCTGCCCCTGTTTCCAATTTTGTCTTCCATTCATTTTCCTTTTTTTGTGGTTTTTATTCAGCATTTCATATAATTCAATATTCTTTCTTAGCATCTCAGACTTTTTTCATACTTTTTTATTAGTTAAAAAAAGCTTATAATTTTCATATTCTTAGTTGATCTTACATATAAAAGCTTATTTAAAATAATTATATTCAATAGCAGACAGGTGCCTTTCAATAAAATAGTAGCAAGGCTGAGTCGGTGGTTCAGGCTTGCAATCACAGCAGTTTGGGAGGCCCAGGTGGGTGGATCACCTGAGGTGGGGAGTTTGAGACCAGCCTTGCCAACATGGTGAAACCCCATCTCTACTAAAAAAAATACAAAATGTAGCTGGACGTTGTGACACACATCTGTAATCCCAGCTGCTCAGGAGGCTGAGGCAGGAAAATCGTTGAATGCAGGAGGCAGAGGTTGTAGTGAGCGTAGAATGCACCACTGCACCCCAGCCTGGCTGATAGAGCAACACTCTGTTTCAAAAAAAAAAAAAAGAAGCAATTTATTTAATTATATTTTTGTAAGTATAAGATATATATACACACTTCTAAGTAAAATGAAAGACAGGAAAACAGGGACAAAAGGAAAAATACAGGAAAAAGGAAGAAATAGTTAGAACTATTATAAGATGGTTACACTACTTCTGAAGCAGTATGATTTTATATGAAAGGAGCTTAGATTAGTTGTAAATATAAATTGCAACCTCTAGGGCAGGATACTGGAACGGGAGCCTCAGTTTTTTGCTGTCTGTGGCCAGAGGCTGCATTCAGTTATTTCCTATGTTGGCTTCTCTCCCATGGCAGAATGTGTCATCAAAGCCACCATGGGAGAGAGCCTGCAGCAAGACAGGAATCATAATCTTAGGTAACATGATTATTCAAGTGACGTCCTATCACATTGTAGTTTTCTGATGTATCAAAGCAAGTCTCGGTTTCTCCGCAAAGTCAAAAGGAAAGGATTAGAATATTGGGTTATGTACACCAAGCTGTGAGGATCATTGCGCACCATCTCAGCGCTCACCTGCCAACATCAGGTCTTTCTTAATCTGAGACAGGTTCTCAGTCCTCACTTACTTTGCTGATCTTGGCCTTTGTGAGAAAACAGGTCACATAATTTGTAAAATGTATCAGAATCTGGATTTCTCTGAATGTTTCTCATGATTTTACTGAGCCTTATAGTTAAAGACATGTAATTGTCTATTTGTGAAGACAAGAAACAGCGAACAGGACATTATTTACAAATACAGATTTAGAGACCAAAACTAAGAAAGAAAAGTTTGCAAATGGAAAAAGGAAAATTAAAAATAATAGTGCTGTTCACCAGGGTAACAAAAAGGGTAGTAGGGAAGTGAGCACCTGGGACACTACAAGATCGACAGTGTTCTGCTTAGTAAGCTCAGTAGTATAATTTAAAAAATATGTATGTTTTATTTATTTGTTTTGTTTGCTTGTTTTGTTTTTTTGGTTTTTTGGGTTTTGTTTGAGATGGAATCTCCCACTGTTGCCAAGCTGGAGTGCAGTGGCACAATCTCGGCTCACTGCAAGCTCCGCCTCCCAGGTTCAAGCCATTCTCCTGCCTCAGCCTCCCGAGTAGCTGGGACTACAGCCGCCCGCCACCACGCCCGGTTCATGTTTGTTTTTTTAGTAGAGACGGGGTTCCCCATGTTGGCCAGGATGGTCTTGACCTCGTGATCCACCCGCCTCAGCCTCCCAAAGTGTTGGGATTACAGGCATGAGCCACATCGCCCGGGCTATTTATTTGTTTTTTTAAAATATTTTTTACAATACTTTTGGATTTACAGAATAGTTGGAAGTACATACTGAGAGTTTATATATACTCAACACATAATTTCCCTTTTATAAATTCTTACATTCATTTGAAACACTTGTTGCAGTTGGTGAACCAATATTATACATTATCATTCACCAACATTCACAATTAATCAGATGTTCTGTTTTCATGTAACGTCCATATTCTGTTCCAGGATTCCGCCCAGGACACCACATGACATTTAGGTATCTTGTGCCAGTTTCTCAGATGTTTCCTATTTCTGATGTCATTGAAATCCCTCCTTTGGGATGTCTCTGGTGTTTTCCTAATGACTGGATGGCCGGTGTGGATTTAGCAGAGGAAAACCACAGAGGGAAGGTTTTATTCTCATGATACTGTGACAAGAGTACATAGTATCAACATGCTCTATCACTTTTTTTTGAGATGGGTCGCACTCTTGCTCAGGTTGGAGGGCAGTGGCGTGAACAAAGCTCACTGCAGCCTCGAACTCTTCGGCTGGAATGATCTTCCACCTCAGCCTCTTGAGTAGATGGGACTGCAGGCATGTGCCACCACATCTGGGTGATTTCATTTTACTTTTACTTTTATGGAGGCAGAAACTCAAGACATTGCCCAGGCTGGTCTCTAAGCCCTGGCCCCAAGCGTTCCTCTCACCTCAGGCTCCCAAAGTGCTGGGATTACAGGTGTGAGCCGCTGTACCCAGCTGCTTTATCATGGTTAATGTTATTTGATCGCATGGATGAGGCAGTTTAGCTCAGTTTTCTTCACTATAAAATTAATATTATTCCTCTTTTCATGTTGTACCTTTTGGAAAAAACATCACTATGCCCAGCGCATACATAGAAAGTAGGAAATTATGCCCCATTTCCCTATGGGCAGACTTTCTATAAACATCATTTGAGTTTCTGTAAAAAACATTTAACATTCTTTGGGCTGTTCTGGATCACTTGCATTTTTCTGTGTGTTTTAGAATCAGTGGTCCAAGAACTGCTAAAAATGAAAAAAATTTAGAATTTTAGTAGGGCTTGTATTGAATCTGAAGATGTATTTAGAAAGTATAAGCATCCTGGTTAATACTTAATAGCTTTCTGATCAATGAAAAACTAGTTTATATAGTATATTACACTAATTCTTGTATTCATTTATTTAGGATTTCTTTAAGACTTCAATATTATTTGTAATTTTCAGTATATATATCTTGCAGTTATTATGTTATTTTCAAATATATTTTCTTTTTGATGCCATGTTACATGAAATTATTTTGAGAGTCATCATTTGATTAGTTTCCATTGTATAGGAATGCAATTTATTACATTGATCATGCATACTGAATTTTGTTTTTGTTTCAATGTTATTTTAGTGAATATTTTAGGATTTTCTATATATTAGGTTATGTCACTGGCCAACAGATTGTTTGACTTCTTCCCTTTCAATTTGGAAGTCTTATATTTATTTTTCTATCCTACTTTTATAAATTATGTCCTCGAGCATAAGGTTTAGTTGAATTAGTGGGAATAGGTAAACTTTTGTGTTTATAATTTTGGGAATATTAATGAGACCTACTTGATACCATGTGTTTTCATGTGAATTTTTCATAGGTGCCTGTTTTAGGGAAGAACATTCCCTTTATGCAAAATTTGTTTAGTGTTTTTACTGTGAATGGGTTTTTGAATTGGAAAGTGCTTATTCCATACTTTTAGATGTGATAATGAAAATTTTGTTGTTATATTAATATAGTTATTACACTAATTCTTTTTATATGTTTTACCAAACTTATGATCCTGAGTAAATAAATAAATTAGTGTTTAATTCTGTTTTACAATCCTGATTTGTGTTGAAACTATTTCCTTGAGAATTATTGCCTAGCTATCCGTAAAGCATATTAGTTTATAGTTTTCATTTTTTGGATTGTCTTTGTCTGGTTGTTACCTCAGAGAAAACTGCCTTATAGGACACACTGCACACTGATCTCTTCTCTGTTATTTTATTTTTTTGGAGAACAGTTAGTAAAAAATTGCTGTTGTTATTTTAAAGGTTTGGAATAATTCATCAGTGTAATCTTCTCAACCTGGTCAATCACATGAACTTAGAAGATGATTCCTCCCCAGCTGATCCTTCAGATGAGACCTCAGCCTTTGCAGTCATCTACATGTAGATTCCTGACCCAGAGAAACTGTGAGTAATTTGTGTATGCTTTTGAGCCACTAAGCTATGAGGTAATTGGCTATGCTGCAATAAACAATAATACACTTGATGGTAAACATAGTATGTTATCCTTGATTAGATCCAAAAAAATGAAAAATGGCATTAGTGGAAAACCTGGTAAAATATGAAGACAGTCAGTACTTTAGTTAATAGTTTTGTGCCTTTGTCAGTTTGTGAGTTTTCACAGATAGTCTATGGTTATGTGTATGATATTAATGTTGCAGGAAATTGAAGGGTATATCCAAATTTTGTAAGATTTTAACAACTCTCTATAAATCTAAAATTATTTCAAAATAAATAGAAGTGTAGACATGGCTCATATATTTGAGATCAGGTCTTCCTCTTAACTTAATTAAGCTTTCATGGAGTTTTAACTCATGGTACAAATGCAATAACATTATAAAATATAAATGAGATGAGTTTCTATTTTACTCACTCTATTCTTCAGGGAACACTAAAGTCCATTCTTCTTCTCAAGTATCCAAAACTCAAGTTGATCCAAGTAACAAGTGGACAGCATAAAAGATTGTATGAAAACCATAATGCATCTACATCTTCAGTTACTAATCATAAAATGATTTGTATGATCATTCTTCACATGATTAGAATGACTATGGGAAAGAAGAAAAAGAAATGCAACTTTCTTGATTTAAAAATCGTATCTGTGCAAGAGTGATGGCATACCCCTGTAGTCAGTCCCAGCTGCTAGGGAGGGTTGTTAGGATGATCATGTGATACCAGGAGTCTGAGTCTGTGTAGTGTGCTATGATTGTGCCAGTGAATAACCATGCACTCCAGCCTGGGCAACATAGTGAATCCCCGTTAAATAAATTAATTAAATTAATACATAAATAAGTTACAGAGATCATTGTTTACATTTCTATTATTAGGGCTCAAATCCTTTAGATAGAGTTTTTTGTTTGTTTGTTTGTTTGTTTGTTTGTTTTGAATTGGAGTCTCACTCTGTCACCCAGGCTAGAGTGCAGTGGTGCGATCTCAGCTCACTGAAACCTCCACCTCCCAGGTTCATGCCATTCTCCTGCCTCAACCTCCCGAGTAGCTGGGACTGCAGGTGCCTGCCACCACGCCCGGCTAATTGTTTTGGTTTTGGTAGAAACGGGGTTTCACCGTGTTAAACAGGATGGTCTCGATCTCCTGACCTCATGGCCTACCTGCCTCGGCCTCCCAAAGTGCTGGGATTACAGGTGTGAGCCACTGCACCAGGCCTGAAATTTTTCTTTATCTTTGGAGAGCTACGACTCCAGCGCAAACTTTCAAATAATGCTTTGCCATTTTTACTTTCCCTCTCAAGGATTCCTGGAACTATAGTTTGTAAAATTATCACACAGCATGTATTTTATTTTTACTTATGTTTTCTCTAAGGCCTCTATGGATGGTGGATATAACCTATAGCCTTGCCCAGTACGACTCAGGGTTTGGTACTGGCTGTGCCTTTCATGGGATGCTTGCTTATCCTGGTCGATGGCCTAAAGCCGAACTGTCCAGCTTACATCCGGGTATCTTTCTCAGAGAGTACTTGTTTATACTGTGAGACACCCTGTGGATCCTGTCTGACCTGTGTATAGTTTATTTCTACCAAGGTAACCACTCTTTAGGAGAGTGCTAAGTGGGAGAAAAGTGATGTCCATGTGTGTTCGTCAAGTGAAATACAGAGGAGGCAACTCAACACAATGTGTATAATGGTGTTAGTAATGTATTACTAACCAACCCCAGTAAGAAGAGGCCAGCATTCCTTGAAGTACCAATGAAAATGAAGAGCTCTCCAGGCCACACACTCATAAGCAGCAGGGGTGATTGAGGAGGAATAGAGAAAGACATGCTATTGCGCCATTTGTCTGAAGTCTTTATGGTTGTATTTGTCATTTTTTTTTTTTTCTACAGGGAGATAGATAGGTAGGTAGGTAGGTAGGTAGATAGATGCGTAGATGGAGAGTTGATAGATAGACAATAGTTAGATGAATGGCATTTTGTTTGGGGATTTACTCGTGTAACATTGTAGAGTCGGAGAATTCCCAAGACAGCCATCTGCGAGTTTAAGGACCTTGGATGCTGTAGCGTGATGGCTCAGTCCAAAGCTGAAATCTTCAGAACCAGGGAAGCTCTTGGTGTAATTCTCAGTTTGGGACCAATGGCCTGAGAATCCAGGGCATTTACTGGTATAAGTTCTGGAGTTTCAAGGTCATAGATCATGGAGTTGTATTTTCCAAGGGCAGGAAACGGAGTATACTTTCTCCTGGAGAGAGACCGGAAAACTTTTTAAAATTTTTTCGTTTTTGGTTCTATTTGGTCCCCAAGGAGATTGTATGCTGCCTTCCCTCATTGAGGGTGGGTTTTTCCCACTAAATTCCCTGACTCATACCAACCTCCTCTGGAAACACCCTGGCAGACACACCCAGAAGTATGCTTTACCAATTCTCTAGGTATTCTTTAATCCAGTCAGCGTCTTAAATTAACCATGACAAGTCCAGCACCTTTCTAGTTGGCACCTATATGTATCACCTCAAGCCATAACTAATCTTTAGATACAGACAATAACAAGGCAATAGTTCTACCTAACATGATGCAGCCATCCTGTGTGCAACCAAAACACACTATACTATTTGTCTTAAGAGCAGTGGAAGTTTGTGGGTGATGTTTACTCTTCTTCTGATACCCCATAATTTCAATACAAGTATGTTAAATTGCTAACACTTAACTGTTAGTATCACTTTAACACATTCTTGTGTTTTGTGATAAAAGAAGAAGAGGGAAATAAAAACGTTATTTGCCAAATATATTAATATATAACATGCAAATATGTTCTTAACAAAGTAGATAGGAAATACTAGTGACAATTTTAATCCTTGTTTCTGTAACTGGTCACCTGGTGCTGTCTGGTATGTATGCATCTATTTATTTTATCATTTATTTTTTATTTTTTATTTTTTGACACAGAATCTCACTCTGTCTCCCAGGCTGAAGTGCAGTGACATGATCTCGGCTCACTGCAAGCTCCGCCTCCCTGGTTCACACCATTCTTCTGCCTCAGCCTGCTGAGTAGCTGGGACTACAGGCACCCGCCACCACGCCTGGCTCATTTTTTGTATTTTTAGTAGAGACGGGGTTTCACTGTGTTAGCCAGGATGGTCTTGATCTCCTGACCTTGTGATCCACCTGCCTCAGCCTCCCAGAGTGCTGGGATTACAGGCGTGAGCCACTGTGCCTGGCCCTGTCTGGTATTTATAACTCCCTTCTACTGCTACCCATTCTGTATTCTCTTTGTCTTCAGCAAGCCCCTTTGCTGGTCCTGGGTCTTTACCAGGCAGGGTGATGCAAACCTTCATTCCTGAAACATCTGGAGCAGTTGTATTCTTGTCTGGAATGGTTGTAATAATCCATTGAACTTAATAACAGGGAATAGGTAATACTAAGACTTTGTTTTAGTCCATTTTCTGTTACTGATAACAGAATACCCGAAACTGGGTAGTTGATAAAGAAAACACATGTATTTCATACAGTTATGGAGACTGAAAAGTCCAAGGTTGGCAGGTTGTATGTGGCGAGATCCTGTTGCTGGTTGGGACTCTCTGAAGAGTTCTGAAGTCTACAGGGTGTCATATGGCAATGGAGTAGCGCTTGCTGACATGCAAGATCATGTCTCCCCTCTTATAAGCCACTCTTCTCTCATAATAGACTATTAATCTTTAAATATTAATGTATTGATCCATGAAGGGATTAATTCACTTATGGGGTCAGACTCTTCATGATCCAATCACCTTTTAAAGGCCTCACAATTCAACACTGCCATGTTAGGGATGAAATTTCAGCATAAATTCGGAAAAGAAGCTATATTCCATCCCTAGCACTGCACTTCTGACTCTCTAAAAATCACACCCTGTCACAAAAGTTTTATTTCATTCCTATAGTTCCAAGGCTTAAATTGTTCCAGCACCAACAGAAAGTTCTAAAATCTAAAGTCTCCTCTGTCAGCCCATGAAATCAAAACAAGATTTCTTGATAGAAAATTCGGCAAAAATCTAAAGTCTCCTCTGTCAGCCCATGAAATCAAAACAAGTTTTCTTGATACAAAATTTGGCCGTTGGATTGTTAATGCCCACTGGGTTCATGTTGGCTGCTGCCCAGAGAAAGCCACTTTACCAAGATAAGGGAATTACTATGGAGAAAATTTTATACATGTAGAGCCAGCTAAAAGAGAGAGCAGAGTTTTCATATTACTCAAAACTGCTTCTCCAAATACTCAGAAACTAGAGTTTTTATAGATAGTTTTGTGGGCAGGGGGTTAGAGAAAGGGACATGCTGATTGGTTGGGTCAGGGATGAACTCTTAGGAAGTCAAAGCCGTCTTCTTTGCTGACTCAGCTCCTGGGTGGGGGCACATATCCAGATGAGCCAGTTTACTGGTTTGGGTGGCACCCGCTGATCTCTCAGAATGCAAGTTATGAGAAATACCTCAAACACCAATCTTAGGTTTTACAATAGTAATGTTATGTATAGGAGCCATTGGGGAGTTTATTAATCTTGTGGCCTCTGATTGTATGACTCCGGAGCCATGCTTTCTAATACGGTGGTTAATTTGTTAGTTTTACAAAGGTGATTGTGGTCCCTAAACAATGAGTGGTTTTGTTTCAGGGAGGAGCTGTTATTATCTTTGTTTCAAAATTAAGCTACAAAGTAAATTTCTTCCAAAGTGGGTTTTGTTTTTGCCCAGGAATAATCAAGGGCCGCTTGGAGGTTGAATGCAAGATGAAGTCACTTAGGTTATATCTCTCTCCCTGTCATAATTTTCTCAATTACTGTTTTTGTAAATGGGATTTCAATTTCCCCTTCTGAGTTTCATTGCATCTTATTCTTAAGGTGTGAGGTACAGAGTTGGGAAAAGGCCAAAGACCATTCTAACTTCTGTCTGCTGACAAGGGGTGTACTTGAGATAGGGTTTGGCCCCAGAGTAAGTGGAATGAAACTGCTTTGTAGCTGTCTGCATGTATTCGCAGATGCGTGGTTGGGGTTCCTAGGCTTGCATGGCTGATGTTAGTACTGTCATCCACAGTTTCAGTACAGCAGTTAAGTGAACAGCAAACTCTAGGATAATGGGTCCTAATATAAGGAGTGGAAGTCCTAGCTTCAGAAGTCCTTATGTAATTCGTCAAAATCCCTGAAGGATTAGAGTGAATAGCCCTAAGAACCAATCAGACATGGGGTCAATAGTCAAGAGAGATTTGGGTCAGAGGTTGTTAGAAAGACAAATTGGGATAAACAGGAAAGAGCAAATTTAAATATACCATCTCATATCTTTTTAGTTAGTTTCCTAGTTCTCCGAATATATCCTAGCTGTGTTTCATTCCAGGAGGTGTCACTGCAAATGAAGTAGGCTCCCTTATGTGATTAAGGCAAAAAATATTTTCAACAACAGGCATTTGTATGGAAATAGAAAATAATAACAAAGGTTGATGTTGGGCACAATGTATCCAGATGTCAGATTCAAAGCATTTTTAAGTTGCAAAGGAGGATAGCGATGACAATCTCACGTATTTATTATCTGTATCTCCAGGGATAAGCTTCAGTATGCAGGGCATCCGGAAGAAGGTCGTAGCCATTTCATTGAGTCCAGGTCAGAAAAGTGGAAGAAAAATGTGGACATATTAGTTTGAGGACTTTAGCTCTGAGAGATTTCAGGATTCAGTACAAAGTGCAGAAAATAATAAAAAGCTCAAAAACAATGGACAAGACCAGAATCTAACAACAAGTGGGCTATAGTATTTTTCTGAAATATAATGTTTCGCTCCTTAGTTTTCATTTTTATTTAAGACATATCATAGTAGGACACATTTATTTGCAAAATAAGTTTTGGTATTATTATAGTTAGCCTGATTATTTGTGTAAAGTTCAGCCAGATTAATTATTTCCCATATTAGCTCTTTCTAAACTGGATTTGCTGGAACTTTGTTCCCTAAGGAATCTCGGATTGAAGTTTTTTAAAGCCTTGAAGGGATGTATCTGTGCCTGCAAATACTAGTACACGTTGGTTGAATTTCTCTCTTCTTCAGCTCCCAAGATAATTTGGGAATCATAGGCCTGTCAGAATATGACAGTTTTTACTTACCACAGGTCAGGAACCCTGTGCAAGGCCTGTGTAGATAGTTATGAGGCCAGTTTCTTCAAGGGGCTTTTATCATCTCTGTTGGTCAACTTCAATTCCTCAAGCCTGTCTTTTTGTATTTGAAAGTAGGCCATTCCACTGGTAAAATAACCGTATCTTTGGTAAAATAATCTGTGCCTACAGTTGTGTTCTGTTACAAAAGAAATCAGATTCTTACTGTACTTAGGTAAATAACTATATCTCCTTGGTATGGAATCCTCATAAGTAGTTTTCAAATTTTGGAGAAATCAAGTAGAGAATATGAACTATCTTTCAACTTTTGCTCACAGGAATATACTTTACTCAATCATGAGAAGCTGTAAATAGCTGAAACGAAAAATGTTGTCTTGACTCTGAAAAATGACAAAAAGGCTCAGCAACTTTTCAAGCAACAAGTCATAAAAGGATTATTTTGGTCTTCTATTAGTTCAGTCCATGAAGTTAACTTTGTCTGACCTTGAGCCAGCAGTCCTCATAAACATACAGCTATCTATGAGAGTTTGGAAGTTTGTTTTGTTTTTTTCCTATTTCAATGCCCCAGTCTTTAGTTATGAGAAATCTGTATTCAGGAGAACATTTCAAACAGCAAACACCTTTTGAATAGTTTAAGAAAAAAAAAAAACACAGTAATCTGTGGATGACAATTATCTCAGGACAGCCACTGTTTTATTCATTTTACTTTGATTTTTTTGAGACAGGGTCTCAAGCCACCCAGGCTGGAGTGCAATGGCACAATTATGGCTCACTGTAGCCTCACCTTCCTGGGATCAAGCAATCATCTTTCTTCAGCCTCCAGAGGAGCTGGGACCACAGGCAAGTGCTACCACATACAGCTAATTTTTTCATTTTTTTGTAGAGATAAGATCTCACTATCTTGATCACACTGATCTCAAATAGCTGAGCTCAAGCAATCCTTCCAATTAGCCACCTAAAGTTGTAGTATTACAAGCACGAGCCACCGTGCCCAGTGAGGACGTTACAGGCATGAGCCACTGTGTCCAACGAGGCCATTGTTAAAGACACAATCGACAAAGAAATCCGGTCATTTCTGTGGAACATAACAATTTAACATAATAAACATAATTATTAGTGATAACATATACAAAGACATATTAGAATTATAGGAAACATATAATTTTGGAATACATCCTAATAACATATTTATATAAATATAACCCAAAGAAAGTTAAACATAATTTTGTATTTGACAATGTTTTCTGTAGGTTAATATACCAAATAAATGAAATATGTCTCTTTTGGACTTCAGGGGACCTAATACTTAAAAGACTAATGAGTTAAAAGAAAAATTCTTAGTTTATAATTGTATTTTTCAAAGTTTGCGAATGTTAAAGGCTTAAAACACTTCATATCACCATATAGAATCCCAGATAACCACAAATCATTTGCTTAGCCAAAACAGTAGCTCAAAAATTCAAAAAGGCAAAAGCCTTTATTCATTGGTAGAGAGGCGACTCTGATCTCCCAACAACAGGACCAAATAAAGTCAGCATGAGGCCATCTGAATCTGTATCTTCTCTCTCCTCTACTTTTTTCAGTTTAGAAGACAAATAAAAATACTTTATTATCTCTCAGTAGTATACAGAAATCTTGTTTAAAGAGAAGACCAAATTTTACCTTTGTATTAGTGTTTTATTAATGTCAAACCCAATTTTTACATAAAACCTTATAAACAAAACTATCAAATCTAAATCAGTTTGACTCTAACTGTTTACAACTTCCTACTAAACAACTGATTAATGCTCAATGAAAACTCTGTTTATCACACTTTAGCGTGCAGATTCTGGGCCTGTGTCATTGTGATTTTTACCTTAATGATCATTCTGTAGAAAAACTAACCCGCTTCAAGTTTTGGTAAGCTAGGTACACTCACACACAGAACTTTCTTTACAAGACCAATCTTCTACAAACCTTTATAATTTGCTTAAACCTTACATTTTTGTCCTATTATTTTTTTAACTTAAGACAATTTTTAAAACCTCTAATTTAGACAAGGTTACTTTTTAAAACAAAAATCATATCTTTAGGTCTTTTTATAATTTTTTATAAAAAGACATTTTATAATTTTTACATGCCTTGAATGTAAATGTTTTCTCAGTAGTATCACACGTGTTACAGTGTTAAATCTTCACAACTTTTATTTTTAGTGAAAGCAGTTTTAATTTCATATCAAATGCAGAGCCTAAGACACAGGACAGAAATGAAGATAATGTCTGACACTATCCAACATACCTAGGGGGCATGGCTAACTCAACATATCCCCAGGCTTTACCTGGAAGCTACTGGCTCTAATGCAGGCAGGTTGGACAATTACAGAAAGTCACAGATATTTATAACCTTAAAAAAGCAAAGAGAATATCTGACCTGCCTAATTTAGTCCAAATGTCTAAATGTTGAAGAAATAATGTTATTGTACCAGTAATCTTTAGAGCTATCTTTATTATTCAAAGATCATTAGAGTCATGTGAACTACAAAGCATTGTAGTTAATTTTTTTGATAAAATATTTTATTTAAGTGCATAAATATGCCAATTAATTAGAGCTCTTTTATATAGTTTGTTAGCAAAATATTAATTATATGAAGCATATAAATACACAGACATAGAGAAGCAGATCTGGTAAAGTTATATGGATTCTTCATTTGTGAGTTTTTAAGTTTTTCTTTTTCATTTTAGATCATCAGTCTCTTGATTACCTGTTCCCTGCCCCAAACAGTTTTTAACCAGGCAGTTCCAAATTTTTATTTTAAAGGGATAAATCTTAGGTGAAATAAAATAGATAATTTATATTTTATCTAAACCAAGGAAAAATGTGGGAGTTTCAGTCAGGATGGCCAGGAAAGGCAGACACTCTTCAATTTGGAGATTTGGAGATTGGTTAACTTCAGGTTGATATTAGATGCTGGCAAGAGTCTGTCTTCTTTAGAGGAGCTACATGTATCCAGGAGTCAATTCCTTGTACCTTAACACCACAAAGGTTAGTTAATAACACCTGATAAGAACTTTTTCAGGGTGTTGGAGGTGGTGATACACTTCACAGTGATTAATTTTTTTTTAGCTTTGATAAGCCCCAGCAATAAGTCAGAGACTTAATTTAGAATTCAATTTTGGAGATGTCTGTCAAAGATGTTCAAAAGCTTAAAATATTTGATCAAAAGCAAACTACAGGTCCTTGTAAAACAATAGTAATTCATTTAATCAAAGTGATATTTGAAAGACTTTAAAGGCAATACAGAAAGTTACACATGTGTAAATACCTTACTCCTTTCAAATTTCATAGGTTTTTAAAAACCAATTAAACACTTTATAAAGGCAACGTAGGAACTATCTTGATGAAATGTAAACTCTTGTTTCTTAAGGCAGTTACCAAAAAGTCAAAGGAAAACCCTTTTAAGTGCGACTGCCTCTCCTTAGGGGAAAGCCCGTTGAGATGATCTGGAAGTACAACTGATAATAAAAAGTGCTTGAATTTAGTCAAACATGGGAAGAGTGTGTACACGGTTATGAGTAGAACTAGGGAATAGATGACTCTTAGTAGCTGCATGATAAGTTTCCTGATGACAGTGAAAATTTAGACACACACACACAAAAAATACCCCAAGAGTATAGAATCAAGTTATCCTGGAGGAAAACACTGCTTTTATAGACCTCTAAGATAAAATATTTCAGCATCAGGCCACAACATTTAGAACTAAGAAAAGTTACAGGAGCTGACAGGAAGCTGAAGGATAGAGTTATCCCAGGGCACGTCAAAGGGAGAAAAAGCTGATAGCAGCAAGACAACAATTGAACATTTGAGATATGAATCTCAGAAGTTTTCCAAAGAAATCGATTATGGAGAAAATCAAAATTTCTTGTCATTTTATTAAGAGCAAATTGATACCTTAAGAAAATATTGGTTTAATATAGGGGATCATTCTTTAGAAAGACTATTATAAACAATTCCTTTTTAATTATACCTAACTTAATTACATACAAAATTCCTTTTATAAATTCCCCTTCACAAGCCTTATCATGACTTACACAGACCATCTGTCACATGGTTGGACTGTATACTTGTCCTATGGTACCTGTTCCTTTTTAAAATTTTTTTCGATTTTCTTTTTCTAGATTAACCTTGTAATAAGAACCTGTTTCTTAAATAACCAGTCATTTTCCTTTAGGAGAATAATTTACCATGTAAGATTCTTTCTCGTATAAAATTGCTCTTTTTTCTTGATAACCTTCCTTACCAAAACTACATGTTCTTGTCTATATCTTTCTTCACATCTCTCTTCACCATTTACTGCTTCCTTTCTAGTTTGTTTCATAAATAACCTTTTCAAACTCGTAATTTGAATCAACTTTTAAAAAACGTTTGAATTAGACAAAACAATTCTTTTTCTCAATAAGGACACCTCTTGTTTGGCACATTTTATAGAAACCTAGGAAAAAAGAAATCCTGAACTATCAGATATTAGTATTGTATAGATGAGAAACATTTCACAATTTTTAGAACAGTTTTCTCTATATAATAACCCTTTCTTAATTGGAATTGACCAAGACATCCAGTAAGCATCCAAAATGATTTTAAGATTTTAAATTATACAAAAATTTCACATAGAAGCATTGATCTCATTGACGTGTACTCAGTTTTTCCATTTTAACAGTTTACCTAGAGTACTTTTGAAAACTGGGATATTACCCAAAAGTAGTAATTATTTAGTTATGTCCCTATTACCCATTTTTAAAGTCTGTGGACATAAGGTGTTTTACCTAAGTAGGAACCTTAAAGTTCAATATATGCGCATTTTGTTAATAGCACAGAAGATTTAACTGTTTTCATTGAACTAGTAATATTAAATTAGTCTAACTCATCTATAAAATCACACAAACAAAAATTATTCTGTTTTTGGCTGGGTTTATGGTCTTATAGCCTTTATGTCATATCCTGACACCTTAATGTGTAGACAGAGATAAATACAAAACCCTTTGTTCAGTAAACTCAGATAAAAATATGCTGATCTGTTGTTTCCTGACTTTTTAATGATCGCCATTCTAACTGGTGTGAGATGGTATCTCATTGTGGTTTTGATTTGCATTTCTCTGATGGCGAGTGATGATGAGCATTTTTTCATGTGTCTGTTGGCCGTATGAATGTCTTCTTTTGAGAAATGTCTGTTCATATCCTTTGCCCACTTTTTGATGGGGTTGTTTGTTTGTTTGTTTGTTTTTTTTCTTGTAAATTTGTTTGAGTTCTTTGTAGGTTCTGGATATTAGCCCTTTGTCAGATGAATAGATTGCAAAAATTTTCCCCCATTCTGTAGGTTGCCTGTTCACTCTGATGGTAGTTTCTTTTGCTGTGCAGAAGCTCTTTAGTTTAATGAGATCCCATTTGTCAATTTTGGCTTTTGTTGCCGTTGCTTTTGGTGTTTTAGACGTGAAGTCTTTGCCCATGCCTATGTCCTGAATGGTACTACCTAGGTTTTCCTCTAGGATTTTTATGGTATTAGGTCTGACATTTAAGACTCTAATTCATCTTGAATTAATTTTCGTATAAGGAGTAAGGAAAGGATCCAGTTTCAGCTTTCTACTTATGGCTAGCCAATTTTCCCAGCACCATTTATTAAATAGGGAATCCTTTCCCCATTTCTTGTTTCTCTCAGGTTTGTCAAAGATCAGATGGCTGTAGATGTGTGGTATTATTTCTGAGGACTCTGTTCTGTTCCATTGGTCTATATCTCTGTTTTGGTACCAGTACCATGCTGTTTTGGTTACTGTAGCCTTGTAGTATAGTTTGAAGTCAGGTAGCGTGATGCCTCCAGCTTTGTTCTTTTGACTTAGGATTGTCTTGGAGATGCGGGCTCTTTTTTGGTTCCATATGAACTTTAAAGCAGTTTTTTCCAATTCTGTGAAGAAACTCATCGGTAGTTTGATGGGGATGGCATTGAATCTATAAATTACCTTGGGCAGTATGGCCATTTTCACGATATTGATTCTTCCTATCCATGAGCATGGTATGTTCTTCCATTTGTTTGTGTCCTCTTTTATTTCACTGAGCAGTGGTTTGTAGTTCTCCTTGAAGAGGTCCTTTACATCCCTTGTAAGTTGGATTCCTAGGTATTTGATTCTCTTTGAAGCAATTGTGAATGGAAGTTCATTCCTGATTTGGCTCTCTGTTTGTCTGTTACTGGTGTATAAGAATGCTTGTGATTTTTGCACATTAATTTTGTATCCTGAGACTTTGCTGAAGTTGCTTATCAGCTTAAGGAGATTTTGGGCTGAGACAATGGGGTTTTCTAACTATACAATCATGTCATCTGCAAAGAGGGACAATTTGCCTTCTTCTTTTCCTAACTGAATACCCTTGATTTCTTTCTCTTGCCTGATTGCCCAGGCCAGAACTTCCAACACTATGTTGAATAGGAGTGGTGAGAGAGGGCATCCCTGTCTTGTGCCAGTTTTCAAAGGGAATTTTTCCAGTTTTTGCCCATTCAGTATGATATTGGCTGTGGGTTTGTCATAAATAGCTCTTATTATTTTGAGGTACGTTCCATCAATACCGAATTTATTGAGCGTTTTTAGCATGAAGGGCTGTTGAATTTTGTCAAAAGCCTTTTCTGCATCTATTGAGATAATCATGTGGTTCTTGAACACTTTTACACTGTTGGTGGGATTGTAAACTAGTTCAACCATTATGGAAAACAGTATGGCGATTCCTCAAGGATCTAGAACTAGATGTACCATATGACCCAGCCATCCCATTACTGGGTATATACCCAAAGGATTATAAATTATGCTGCTATAAAGACACATGCACACGTATGTTTATTGCAGCACTATTCACAATAGCAAAGACTTGGAATCAACCCAAATGTCCATCAGTGACAGATTGGATTAAGAAAATGTGGCACATATACACCATGGAATACTATGCAGCCATCAAAAAGGATGAGTTTGTGTCCTTTGTAGGGACATGGATGCAGCTGGAAACCATCATTCTTAGCAAACTATCACAAGAACAGAAAACCAAACACCGCATGTTCTCACTCATAGGTGGGAACTGAACAATGAGATCACTTGGACTCAGGAAGGGGAACATCACACACCGGGGCCTATCATGGGGAGGGGGGAGGGGGGAGGGATTGCATTGGGAGTTATACCTGATGTAAATGACGAGTTGATGGGTGCAGCCCACCAACATGGCATAAGTATACATATGTAACAAACCTGCACGTTATGCACATGTACCCTACAACTTAAAGTATAATAATAATAAATTAAAAATATATATATGCTGATCATTTTGAAGATATTTCTAATATTATGTCACCAATAATCTTAAAACCAGTTTTATTTGTCAAGGTTTACTAAGTTTATGTGAACTTGAAAAGCTTCCCAAATTAATTTATGAGCGCTTATTTATTTGTAAGTCAATTTGGTAGCAGGCTAGACATAACACACAAACATGTCTACATATGTACATACACACAAACACGTCTACATATGTACATACGCACAAACATGTCTACATATGTACATACACAAACATGTCTACATATGTACATACAAACATGTCTACATATGTACATACACACAAACATCTACATGTGTACATACACGCAAACATATCTACGTATGTGCATACACACAAACATATCTACATATGTACATACACACAAACATGTCTAAACAGGTATACACACACAAGCAAAGGTCTCATAGCTTTTACCTTGGGATTCTAACCGTAAAGTAACAGTACACACTCAGTATTTTATAAAAAAATAGCTGGATACATGTTACCGTCTGACAAAACTGGAACCTGTTTCCATGGCTAAATTGTGTTTTCTCCAATATATAATCTGTGAAAGCTGTGAACCAAACTTTGGGTAAAGCTATCTTTATGGCAGTTTTGTTTTTAAAAAAGCACCTTTTACCTTTTTTTTTCCCTTCAGCTTTAAACCAGTTTCCTGTGTTTACTTTCTAGTTAGTCGGTAAATAATGAGTCTTATCACAGCACCAACAGCTTAGTAACAGCCAATCTGAAGCAGGCAGAAAAGAAAACAGGGGAAGAAAGAGAGGTTTTGATGACTCTGCCTCACTTAATAGCTGTAGTTAACCATTTGAGCGCTCAAGTTTTCTTGCTATAGTTTGCCTCTCTGTTTAAAATGTTCACAAAAGTAGGTCTTAATAAGTAACCAGCTGAAATCCCGAAGAGAATGAGAATATGAAGTTCCTACCAGGCTCCTTTAAAAGGAGGGAAAGAGAAAAAGATAGAAAAGGAGGTTTGTGAACCTTCTAGCTGCTGCATGGTATAGGGTTGGCACCCCCACCACTCTTGCTGACATCCCCTCAGGGAGAGCCCCAGTACCCTGGACATGCACAGTGTGAGACGAATCCCTCCCACCTCTGCAAGTCATGGGCAAAGGAAACTGTTGACAGTTGGAGAGAGCTAGGGGTACCTTTGACTGAGATGAGTAAGGCTGTAGGTGGCTTTCAAGATAATCAGGAAGATGAAGTTGAAAGTGAAAAGGATAGGAAGAGATCAGGGCCCACACTCAAAGGTCATATACTCACACTTACAAACAAATGGTGAGCTTCCAAACAAACCCCAGTTAAGGGCTGGGTAGAATCCTGAATTTCTTTCCTCTGTTCAAAACAGCTCCACAGGTATCTGAAACCAAGTGGAGCGATACCCAGGAGTGCCACAAAGCAGTCACCACATGTGCCCATCACAGCTGATGGTGGCAACTAACCCATGCAGAGTACCGAAATGAGCCAGGCTCTGTCTGCCCTCTCTTGTTAGTCACCCAGTTAATCCTGGTAACAGTCCTGGGTTCTCTGCATTTCCAGAGTGCAGGTCCTCCAGTAACCACTGAAATGCTTTCTCGGGAGTTGTCAACTCCTTACAAACATTTCTCCGTACTTGGCGCAGAGCACAGTGACACCAGAGACAGGCTTCCCTGGACCCCCGCCCTGGTAGTGGCCGTGTCACTTCACTCAGGCCCAGGAAGAAGGCAGGCTGTGGTCTTCCACTGGGGAGCAACACCGAAAGGATTTCTGACGTGGGTGAACTCTTGGATCACCGTGCCCAGTCTCACGGAGTCTGCAGCAGATGCAATAAGGGCTTTGGCACTGGGAAGTGGAGCTCACCCATCTGCCAAGCCCAAGGTCAGGCACCCCTCCTTTACACCATCCTTGGGGACTTCCTCCCATCCCCAGCAGAACGCCACTGAGAATGGACCTGATGGTGCCAAGAGGGCGATTTTCCCCCAAGTCCTCTGAAATATGTTGCCACGATTTGTAACAGGAAGCCGAGTGAGGAGCACAAAGTTGCTTCCAAAGGTCAGATGATGGGCCACATCCCTGGTGGGCGTGATGAGCCCCTGAACCAAAGGTTCTGCGACCAGCACCTTTGCCTCTCTGCCCCGGCCTTCTGAGCATGTGCTCCGCAGACACTTGTGCACCAGGCAGCCAGCCACTCTCTCCTGTACTCCCGCAGCCCCAGCAGAGCTGCCACATGCACCTTCCACTCACCAGGTGGAATCTACCTTTTATCCTGTGCAGCAGGCTGCAGAACGCGCCCCTCCACTCCCTCCGTGTGGGGCTGCAAGGGGTCGGGTCCACCACCAACGCTGCCTTTATGGAGAACCCTGCACTTGTCCCAAACCTGAAACCCCTGCATTGCTGGGTCGAGGAAGACTGGAGGTGGCGCCTGATAGAATGACTTCTTTTCATTTGGGCCCGTACCCAGTGGTGGGATGGCTAGATTGAATGGAAGCTCTGCTTTTAAAAGCTCATTGAGAAATCTGCATGCTGTTTACCATACAGGTCGTACGAATTTACATTCCTGCCAAGGGTGTATAAGCATTCCCTTTTCTCCTCATCCACACCAATATCAATCATTTATTGATTTTTCATAATGGTCCTTCTGACTAGGCTAAGGTTGGTATCGCATTATGGTTTTAATTTGCGTTCCGTAATGACTAGTGATGTTGAGCTTTTTTTTTTCATATGTTTGCTGGCCGTTTGTATATCTTTTGCCTGTTCATGTCATCCCCCCACTTTTTAATAGGATTATTTATTTTTTCTTGCTGATTTGTGTTTCTTGTAGATTCTGGGTTAGTCCTTTGTTGGATGGACAGTTTCCAAATATATTCTCCCATTCTGTAGGTTGTTTCTTTACTCTGTCAATTATTTCTTTTGCTCTGCTTTTCAGTTTAGTTAAGTCCCATTTATTTATTTTTGTTTATGTTACAGTTGCTTTCGGGGTCTTAGTCAAATATTCTTTGCCTAGGCCAATGTCCAGAAGATTTTTTCCTGGTTTTACTTCTAGAATCTTTATGGTTTCATGTCTCACATTTAAGTCTTTAATGCATCTTGAGTTAATTTTTATATATGGTGACAGATAAGGATCCAATTTTATTCTTTGGCATGTGGCCGTCTTATTTTCCTAGCACCTTTTATTGAATAGGATGTTCATTCCTCAGTATATGTTTTTGTCTGCTTTGTTGAAAATCAGTTAATCGTAAGTATTTGCCTTCATTTCTGGGGTCTCTATTCTGTTCCTCTGGTCTGTATGTCTACATTTATTCCAGTACCATGTTAGTGTGCCAACAGATGTTATAACGGACTGTGTTGGTTGACCTTGGGCCGGAAGGTGGCACTTGCAGGAGAGAGCCAGCTGTCATGGTGCTGGGATTTATGCTTAGCCTTTGTTACCCAGGGGAAGTATTCAGCTGATGGGAAGTGACATGGAAGTCTAAAAAGTCCCAGTTCCAGTTCTGCTACTAGGACAGGTAGAGGGGCAAAGCCAGGTGTGGGCTGGGTCAGGAAAGTCCATACTCTTCCTCTCCAATGTGGGTGTAAGCAGAAGCTGCAATGGTGGTCAGTGGACAGTTCCCTGACCGCTGGGATAATGTTCCAGGGAGGAGAACGCCCTCTGCTCCATGAGAGTCTGTACATGGAGAGAGGGGTAGAAAGTGGCAGGTCAGTTCCCATGTCCTTGACACAGAAGGTCTTACACATGCAGACTTCTGCTGGCAAAAACCCACAGCAGCCAGCTAAGTCCCAGGCAGTCTAGGCTCAGAACACAAACCTGCCCCAGGCCACAAGACTTCCCACTGGAGACTGAAACTGGAACAGTAGCTCTGAGGCCACACCCCTTGATTTGACATGTGAAACAGCAGTACCCAGGTCCCATGACCCTGGCACAAGAATGCTTCCTTCATGCCCCTTGGTTCGGGCCTTCGGGGGTTCATCCTCTGCTCAATACTAGATCAAATACAAATCTTAGTTGGTCAGCTTCTTCCTCAGTTGGGGGCTTCTTCCAGTGCATGCCTACTGCCTGGGTTACTTCGCTGATTTCTTCAAGATATTCTATGAATTAGGGTCCAGAATATCTTCCTTCTGTTGCTGCTGGGGTCTGGGAGTGCACACGCAGCACATCCAGGTGCCACTCTTACTTTCATGCTCCCCACCTCTGTTAAGTCAGCTCCATCGCTGGGCAGGGTTCAGGCGCTTCCCTGTGACCTGGATTGCCTGGTTCCCTAGTGGGAATGTATCACGGAGAGAGTCTCCCCCTTTTGCACTCTCAAGGCTCAGTTGTCCATCTGACACGTAGTGCAAGTTGCTGCCTGCTGCTTCTTTCAAAGTATCCAGAGGTTCTTTCACTCTTTTTGTTGAGTTCCTGTGTTTGTTGGATACAAATTCACAGTGTGAATCTCTAGACACTATTTTGCTCTTTCTAAGCAGGTGAGGCACACTAACAAAGCCTCCAATCTGCCATCTTGAAAAACAAAAAACAAAACAAAAGAAATGCTCTACTTTATGAGCAGAGGTCTACCAAAAGTTATCTGGAACATTCATCCTGGACATATCTATTCTTCTCCAATAATCGTTATATTTATGCAATCATTTTTATGTCAGTATGCAAACATGGATATTTATTTTACTCTTTACTTCTACTACTTCATTTATTTGTTTAAATTGTTGCAATGTTGACTATTGGAAGTTCTTTCAGTTGGATCATCTGTCGTTTTGAAACACCACCATAACTGAGCTTTGCTGTTGTTATGTGGTTGGTTAGTTGCTTGCACTGTTTGGCATTTTACTTTTTCTGGCACTACTAGGTGCTTATGCTAATTGTGTGGATTTCCTCACAAGCCTGGTATTAACCTTTTTTTTTTTTACAGAGCCCTAGTTATTTTATTGGAAAATTGAATTAGAAATGGAGATCGGGCCCTTGGCATATTCATTGCTCCTGGGGCATCTGTTGATTCATGACCTTGTGTGCAGAGCAGATACATCTATGTATACTGATTCACACACACACACACACACACGCGCGCGCGCACACAAATGTTTTATCATGTATCTGTATCTTTAAGTTAAACATGAATTCCTTCCTCATAACGCTCCAGCACCCCATGATCTAATCCAGTACCACATGAATCAGCACCCCTATTCCTGCTTACTTGTGTGTAGCCTACCACGCTAACAATGATAAAGATGGTTCTGTTATTTAATCACATAATCCAAAGACTTGTATAAGCATATTCAGAATTAGAAATGTACATGGCCGTGAGAAAGAACTTTACCAACTGAAGATTTTATGGATAAATCTTTACCCTTTAGACTCAGAATATCCACTGACTTGGTACGTTACTTGGGTCAGCTGCTTTTCCCCCCTCCATTCAGTGAGGTGATTTCACTGATGTGTTATTTAATTCTTTTATGTGTATAGCCCCGTGCTATCTGCTACCTGCTGTATAAGGTGTTTAATTTGTATATTGTAAGTTCACTTTTTGTATTATAAAGTTATTTAGGATTTGTAAAATACAATAATGTATTTATCGTTACTATATGATACCAGAGTAATTTCACTGCCCAGAGCGAATCTGCTGTACCTCACCAGTTTGACCTGCCTCTCTTCCAAGCTCCTAGTAAATACCATTTTATTATCTCTCTGCTTTTTCACATTCCAGAGTGTCACATCACCAAAATCTCACAAAGTATTTTGCCTTTTTAAATTTACCTTTTTTTCACAATATACCCTTTAGATTTGTGAAGTGTATCTCATGGTTGCTTAGAGTTGCATTTTCTTAATGACAAAAGACTTAGGCCCCATATCATGTGCTTACTAGACACGAATATAGTATCTCTGGATACATGTCTATTCAGATAGTTTACCAATTTGATTGTGATACTTGCCTTTTTATTTTGAGTTGTAAAATATTTTGTATGTTATGGATAATAGCTCCTTCTATGTGATTGTGAATATTTTCTTCTATTCTTTGCATTATCTTTTTACTTTTAATGATGTACTTTGAATCCCAGAAGATTTTAATTCTTATAAAGTTAATATATTCATGTTTGTTTATTTTTGTTGGGCTTTAAGTATCATATCTTAGAAATTATAGGAGTTATTGTTTAACTTTAGACCCAAATTACGTTTTTATATATTATCTACTATGGGTTTGGTCTATTTAGAGCTTACATTTGGATATATGATTATTTTGAGCTAATTATGTATATGGTGTGAGTGAGAATTTCAACTTGCTTGTGGATATTCAATTGTCTTAGCAGCATTTGTTACAAATGTATTTTTCCGTATTGAATTGGCTTGGCAACCTTACAAAATCATTTGACTCTAAAGGTAAAGATTAATTTATGGATGTTCAATTCTACTATATTTCTTTGATCTGTATGTCCATGTTTATACTATTTTTGAGCCTTTAAATTAAATTATGATGATACTGAGTTTTTCATGGATGCCCTTTAAGATAAAGAAACTTTCCTCATAGGCTTAATTTGTTGTATATTGTTATCAAAAATGGATTTTGGATTTATCCGGTGCCTTTGCTGCATCCTTTGAGATGATCATATGGCTTTTGTTTTTTATTTTATTCTTAGAGGGCATGACACTAATTATTTTGTAAGTTGAACCAAATTTGCATTCCTGAGACAAATACTCTTGGTGATGGTGTGTAATTCTTTTTCCATTTGCTGATTTGTATTGCTAGCATCTTGTTGAAGACCTTTGTACTTTATTTATAAAATATATTGATCTTAATTTTTCTTCCGTAAAATGTCTTGCTTTTGTTGTAATATCAGTATAAAGTAACTAAGAGTATACTTCAGGAAGTGATCTCTGCTTGTACTGTTGTTTACGTTTTTATGAAGATTTTGTGATAGATTGTTATTAATTATTTTCAGGTTTGGAATAGTTCACCAGTGAAGTCATCTCAACGAGCACAGGGCCTTCACTCCTAACAACAATCACATGAATTTGGAAGGGGATCCTTCCCCAGCTGAACCTTCTTCGCTTGAGACCTGATCCTTGGCCATCATCTGCATCTGGATTCATGATACAGAGAAACTGTGAGTGAGAGCCACTTAGTATGTGAGAATTTATTTCGCAGCAATAAATAATACGCCTGACAGTAAATGCAATGTGGTATCCTGGGCAGAAAAAATGACATTACTTAAAAACCCAGTAAAATATGGAAAAAGCCTATATTTCAATAAATGGTTTTGTGCCAACTATTTTTTAGGGCTTATCATTGCATGTAACTCAAGGATATATAAAGCTTTCTGTGCATATTTCTGTGTATTTAAATTATTTCATAGAAAAGTATTTTTGAAAAAAAATATTAAATGTGATATTAAAAGAATTCCAAAGCACAAACAGAATACCTTCAGCTCAGGAGATGAAAGGACATGTAAAGAGAGAATAGCAAAGCACTTTTCCATATCGATTTACCAACTCGAACACAGGTACACCTGCTTCAGGAAGATTCTCCCCAAGTTCCAGAGACTCGTCCTCTTTCATCTTCTTCATCATATTCTGCATTTTTCAGTCACCAGTTTTAGCATCAGTAACCACTTTTTCAAAGACAGATGCCTGTGACTCACGTGTGTCAAAAAGCCCCATTTTCAGATATTATTTAACAGGACTCCAACAAACAGACCAGAATTTATGCAGAGCTTGCAGTGAGGAGTGCCTTAATGCCAACATGACTATGTTGACAACACATCCTCTTGTGAGTGAAGCATTCACACAGAATGAGTTGCTGAAACTCAATAACATATGTTTACTGTACAAGTAAGGCAATAATATAGTGCTCTAAAATTATTCTGGGGACATAGGGGACATTCGTCTAAGATTTATGAGATGTGAGCAACCAAGAGAGCGTGAACACTGGTGTTTTACAAGTACTCCAGATCAGTAGATGGGCATTTGATTTTCCAGTGAGGGTGGCTTTCAGGGTCTCGTGGCTTCAATACTGTACACACAGAAGTTCAGTGACAGATCTTGGTTAAAATAACAACAAGAATTAACAACCCCTCATCTATTATATTGCAGCCTGGCAATTTAACTTAACTTAGTTTCACTGCATATAAATAGGAACTTAATTTAAATTAATTTCACTGCATATCAATAACTTAATTTAAATGAACTTCACTGCATAAAAATAGCAACCCTATACTCCATGCAAACTAGAATGGCAGTGGAATTTATGTAGTGAAGAAAGTGACAAATTATTTTCCAAATTTAAAGGAAATTTAAGGTTTTATAGGGAAACAAATAGAGGTAAAAATATTTTTAATCCTTCTTTTTCTGACAATTGTGTTCTGCTCTTATAAATAGAATGCTCTACTTTCATTATTTTATAATATAGTGAGTTCATCAGGCACATGTATGAAAATTGTATAGTAAAGGAAGGTTTGTGTCCACTTGGTTGGTTCATTCGACTTAGACACATCATTTACTTTATCTCAAATGGTTATTTTTTAAGCCTTGGTTTTGTACAACATGTAAAGGCATCAGTTTTGTGCAATATTAAGTCTTCATTCAAGTAACTTTTCTTTGTGTCTCTGCTTTGTTTCTGCATTGCTTCTGTACTTCTGCGAACCGTATTTCAGTGAGTAATGATGACAATGGCAGCCGTGCTGTCTCCCATTCTTACCACCGGATGTGAAGAAATTCTAGATGCGATCCAGCCAATCTGTACTCGACTCTCAGTTCCATCTTCTCAACTCACAGTGTCTTCCAAAGTCCATGCCACAACACTGCCTGGAAAATCTCCCAAAGCAGTGTCTTGAGGCAATGGTAGAGCTCATGTCACAGCATGGTATGTCTCAGGTATCACTGTCCTTCCCTGTTGATATAGTCTCTCTTACAAACCATTGTTCCATACACTTTGCCCCTTTTGTGGTTGTGTATACATGTGGTATGGCATGTCTTAACCTCACAGTGAGGGTATAAGCATAGAGTTTTGCATATCTAGAGGTGTGGATCATTGGGAAGCATCTTAGAATCTACCTGCCATATCAGGTCCTGTCTAACCTGTATCAGTTTGTGGGTCTTCACTTATTTTTTTGACCTTGATCCTAGTGAAAAGAACTTGTCAGGTGTTCCATAGGATGTATCACAATATGGATTTGTTATATTTTTTCATCATTTGACTAAGATTAAACATTAATTTATTCACATATTTATCTAATATTGAAGACAAAAATCCTGAACAACATATTATTTAGAAATACAAATTTAGAAAATAATAAAGAAGAATGAGGCTGAGCACGGTGGCTCATGCCTATAATCCCAGCAATTTGGGAAGCTGAGGTGGGTGGATCACTTGAGGCCAGGAGTTTGAGCCCAGCCTAACTAACATGATGAAACCCTATCTCTACTAAAAATACAAAAATTAGCCGGGTGTGCTGGAACACACCTGAACGTTTCTTATATTCTGTGTAATAGTCTCCTAACAGTTATATGACTTGGGAATATCTTCTTCCATTATTTCAGTTGTCTTGATGGTGCACTTTGCATCTTAAAAGGTATTGATCCATGTGAAGTTCAGGGCATCTATTTTTTTTCTGTCACTTGCACTTTTGTGTCACATGTTAGAATCTATTGTTTCACATAAGGCCATGAAAACCTATTCCCGTGTTCTCTTCTGTGGGATTTTTAGTTTTAGCTCTTACAGCTACCCACGTATTCTATTTTGAGTCAAATACATATATGGTACAGGAAAGAGTTAAACTTCCATGTGGATATCCCTTTCTCCCAGGAACATTTGTTGAAAAACTATTTTTTCCTCTCTAATCAAATTTTCAACCTTGAAAATAAGTTTGCCCTATATATAAAGATGGATTTTGGCGTGCTCAACTCCATTCTATTGGCTTGTATGTCTTTCCTTACGTTATGTGAGTTTTCCGTGGATGCTGTTTGTAGGTTTAGCAAGTTTTCTTCTATGCCTAACTTTCCCAGAGCTTTTATCATGAATGGGTTTGGAATTTGTCAAATACCTATTCTGCGTCTTTAGAGGTGACCATGAGTGTTTTTAACAAAATTCTATTACTATAGTTTATAACACCAGTTCTTTTTGTAGGTTTAACCAAACTTACATTGCAAGGATAAATCGTTTTGTGTTTAGTGTATAATCCTTTTTATATGTTACTAGTTAATTTTGATAGTACTTCCTTGATACTTTTTACCTATTTCATATTGGTCTGTAATTTTCCTTTCTGGAAATGTCTTTGTCTAGCTGTGGTGTCAGGGAACACTGGCTTCATACAGTGCATTGGGAAAGGTTCTCTACTCGTCTGATTTTATTGATTGTTATTAATGCTGAAAGGCTTTGAATAACACACCAGTGAAGTCATCTTGACTTGGACAGAAATTGAATCCTTACAAGAATTCTAGGAGCTTGGAAGGGGATCCTTCCCCAGGTGAGCCTTCCCTTGAACTCTCTGCCAGGTATCCGACCCAGAGAAACTGTAAGTACTATGTAGGGCTGTGTTTTAAAGTCTAAACTCTGTAGTCATATGTTATACAACAACCAATCGGTAATATGCCTGACAGTAAATGTAATGTGGTATCTTCGATTAGATCCTTGAACAGAAAAATGACATTAGTGGAAAACCTGGTAAAATATGAAGAAAATCTATTTCAGTTAATAGTTTTGTACCACCGTCAATTTCTGAGTTTTCATAAATATGCTATGGTGATATAAGGTGTTCACATTTCAGGAAGCTGTAGGATATATGAAACTCTATTATCTTTACTACTTTCTGTAAACCTAAAACTATGATAAAAACATTTCTTAAAATGTAATATTCAGGTACCAAAAAATAAAACAACAATAAGAGAGACAGATTTAAACCACTATAAAGCCACAGATCAGAGGATGAATGGAGATGTGGGGATACTATGGCAAAATAGCTTGCCTTATTATACCCCATTCCTACACAGGGCACCTGCTTCAGAAGGACACCGTCACGCTCCAGGGACACTCATCCATTTTCTTATTCCAATCACACCATTATCCAGTTATCAGTTCCTGTGTTCGTAACCACTTTTCCAAGGAAAGATACCTTTCTCACATATGTTAGAAGGCCCTGTTCGCAGGCACTTTCTGGCAGTGTCTTTGTAGGATCTCAGTATAAAGACATTTTAGAAGACATGACTTCCAGACATTAGAAGAGAAGATTGAGAAGCACCAGTGATGGGGAACATATATATTTCTGCATTAAGCGTGTTTTCTTAGTACAGATTCCTTTTTTTCCCAAGTTTCATGTCTATCACTTTTCCAGTCTTAACCCTGAGCACTCAGAGCTCATCGACCCTCTTGCCACCTAGAGATGAGTCTGCCCTTCTACAATCTACTTCTCTCTCCTTCCTGGCCTGCCACTTGGTGATTTTTTTTTTCCTCAAAAATTTAGTCATGGATGATCTTCACAGTACACATCATAATAGACCAGATGTGTGCATTGAAATGCAGAAGAAAATGGGATTGTACAAGTTACTTACTTTATAGAAACTCCTGTTATAATGAAATAAAAAGAGCAAACCTCCATGACTTAAGATCGCCAATTTAAATGAAACTGTCCTTTCCTATGAGGTAAATTGTAAGATTAGAGGCGTAAGAAGGTTTACTGAATTATAAATGCCCCAAATAATAGCACCTGAATTACTGCTACAAACTTCTCAGAACTGAGAAATATGGTCAAGGTCAGCTGTGTCTCTCACTATAGGTCTCCAGGACCCAGGAGTTTGTTTTCTCGCTGAAGCTATGAATATGGTATGGAGAATGTAGCCCATGATCACGGTCTGAAAACGCAAGAGTCTTGACTTTGCAGATGTCCTTGGGAGCGTAGTATGCAGTCCCATGGCTTAGTATGCTTTGTGGGCATGGCTTCCGGAACATCCCTGGTGCTCCTCTATAAAGTGGTGTGGCCTGTGAACAGGGAGCTGTGTTGAGGAAGAGGGGATAGTCCCCCTGCTGTGGTGATCTTTGTTTAGCCAGCACATTTGCAGTCAGCACTCAGCTTGTGTCCATCTCTTAGATCACAGGAAGGTGGGCTGGGGTATGTTCTACTTGCTATTCATTCCTTTTTTCTATTAGGCTATCTCCACCTCTGCAAGACACACTCTGTATCACTAACATGCCTCACCTTCATACATCTGATGTCTAAAGGTTCATTTCCACATCTTTTTGAGCAGGAATTAACCTACAGCTCCATGATTATAAACTTTTTTCATATCTAGTTAACTTTCTTCCATGATAATGTCTACTCTGTGGCTTTTGGGCTTGTCACTTGAAATGGTTTCATTGTGTCCCCACCCAAATCTCACCTGAAATTGTAATAATCCCCATGTGTCAAGGGCAGGGCCAGGTAAAGAAAATGGAATCATGGGAACAGTTTTCCCCATACTCTTCTCATGGTAGTAAATAAGTCTCACAGGATTTGATGGTTTTATAAATGGGAGTTCCCCTGCACAAGTTCTCCTGTCTGCCACTTGTAGGATGTGACTTTGCTCCTCATTCGCCTTCTGCCATGATGGTGAGGCCTCCCTGACCATGTGAAACTGTGAGTCAATTAAACCTCTTTCCTTTATAAATTACCCAGTCTTAGGTATGTCTTTATTAGCATCGTGAGAACAGATTAATGTATCAAAGGACAATATAGATCCATGATGTGTCAAGAGAATGTGTGGTCGCATAAATTCGTGATGGAGTCTGCATGATGAAGAAAACTGAATTATCACAGTGTTTTCTCAAAGGCTTAAGGCATCGTATTCTTGAAAAGTGATAGACATGAAACTCTGCTACCATGATGTCCCAGGCACAGAGGACACAGTGCTGAGCACTAAGCTTGCAAACATTACTATGGTAGCCTGGAAAATATGATTTGTACTGAGTCTGGATTGGCCACCAGAATTCTCAGAAAGATGGCACTGAAAACACCCCATCATCTGACCATGTCCTTAGGCAAGAACCCAACGCTCTCTCCGCCCTCTAGTCTGAATAAAGGGTGTATGATTCCTCTAGTTGAGATAAGGGCTTCCTGTTCACTCAATTGAGCCCTAGTAGAAGCTGAAACTCTCAGTGCCAATATGCTCAACATTCTAAATTATACACTATGTGAGTTTCTTGTTCATTCAGTGCACTCTTTGGGGAACACCAAAGCCTGTTTCATTTTCTAAGTATCAGCAAGTGGAGCTGATGAGTAACAAGTGATCAGAGCAAAGCATTCCATGAAAACCAGAATGCACGTGCATCTCCATTCCCTGCTTACAGTCAGATTCACAAGACCCTCATTCATGGGATGGGAAGGATAAAAAGGGAGGGAAAAGAGATAAATATGTAGTTGATCTGGATGAAGAATCAGATTTGGAAAGCAACGTAGAATAATCTCTGCTTATATTTCTAAGATTAAGGAAAAAAGTCTCAAGATAACAGAATTTTCTGTCTTCAGAGAGCTGCACTCTGCTGCAAACTTTCAAGTAAGACTTTACCATTTCTGTCTTCTTTCTCCATGGGATCTTTGAGCCATGATTTATAAAATCACCTCTACATCATGTGTTTTTGTTATGTCTAATAACCTCTTGAAGTCTTTCTAGGGACAGTGACTATAAGTTATCACCCTGCCCAACAGGACTCCAGGAAACTGGGTCCTGGATGTTTACAGTGTGCCTCTCAATGGGATACTTATTTATCCTGTTGGATACCCTGAAGCATAAGTCTTTGACGCAGCATCTTTCTCACAGGAAATTTGTTTACACTGTCAGACACCCTTGTGGCACTTGTCGGACCTGTGTCCACTCCATTCCCACCAAGGTAGCCACTGTCTAGGAGAGCTCTGAGTTGGAAAAAAGTTGAGTTCACATGTGCTGGTCACGTGAGACACGAGGAAGCAACTTAACAAAGCTAAGTTATTTCTTGCAGGTGAGGATCACTGGGCACCGTTGTAGGGTCTAACTGACACATTAGGTCTTCTCCAGTCTGCAAGTTTCATAGTCTCCACTTATTTTTCTTGACCTTGACCCTTTTGAAATGTACAGGTCAGATATTTTGTATTTGTAAGATGTCCCACAATATGGATTTGTCTCATGATTTCTCATGATTAAACTAGGGACATGTATACATTAAACACCTGTCATCTAAGTTTGAAGACAAGAAGAACTAAACATTATGGATATTAGAAATATAAACAGAGATAATACAACAAACACAAATTAGAGGATAACAAATAATTTCACAGTCATAGCGACCTTCAGTGATTAAGGAAGATGATTAAGCTAAGGAGTTCCATTAACGGCCATGAACACATTGCTCATCTTCTATTTTATAAGGTCAGCAGTGACTTTAAATAAAAAGAATCCTTATACATTTAAGAATCGTTTGGGGTTTACAGAATTGTTTTAAATGTAGTACATAGATTTTCCATATATCCCACTACAGTTGCTCTTTTTATTAACTTCTTAATGTAGGACATTTGTCACATTTAACTAATTTTAAACAGTAGAATGAACTACTCTTCATACTTTATTCAGATTTTCTTATGTTTCACTTAATGTCTAATTTCTATTCCAGGATCTCACCCAGGATACCTCAGCACAGTTAGCTATCATGTCTCCTTAGACTTCTCTGAGAGTCACAGTTTCTTAGATTTTCCTAGTTTTTGATTACATTGACATTCCTAATGTGGGATTTCTCTGAGGTTTTTTCCATGATAAGACTAGATTTGTGGGTTTAGGAGAGGAAGATGACAGAGGAAAGCTGCCATTCTCCTCACATCATACCAAGGACACAGGCTCTCAACAGGCTTTATCATTATTAATGTTAATTTGATCACCTAGTCATTTTTATCAAATTATCACACACTGTGAAATTATTATTATTTTTCCTTTTCCCCATAGATGTTTCAGAACAAAGTCACTAACACAACACGCATTTGAGCAGTGGGTAGCCATGGGCCAAGCAAGATGGTTCACGCCTGTAATCCCAGCATTGTGAGAGGCTGAGGCAGGTGGATCACCTGAGGTCTGGAGTTCGAGACCAGCCTGGCCAACATGGCGAAACCTCTAAAGATACAAAAATTAGCTAGGCCCAGTGCATGCGCCTGTACTGCCAGCTACTTGGGAGGTTGAGGCAGGAGAATCACTTGAACCTGGAAGGCAGAGGTTGAGGTGAGCTGAGATCACGCCACTGCACTCCAGCCTGGGCAACAGAGCGAGACTCCAGACTCCATCTCAAAAAAAAAAAAGTGGGGATTCATGATCCACCTTCTTATAGGCAAAATGTATACAAATTTATTTGAACCCTCAACCATAAACGTGTCTATTCTATTACATATTTATTCATTTATACATAAATTATATAATCATCTAAACACGGATATTTTATACTTTACAGATGCTAATTTATTTGATTGTTCAAATTGTTGCATGGTTGGGTATTGGAAGGTTTTTTAGTTGTCCGTGGTATAGTTTTGAAATACCCACATAATTAAGGTTCAGTGTTGTATGGTTGGTTGGTTTTGTTGTTGTTCAGCATTTTCTTTTCTTTAACCACTACTAGGTGCTCCAGGCTAACTCTGTATTTAATTGTACTCCAGGCTAACTGTATAATTCTGTAATTTCTGCTAATGTTACCAATACCATATGATCTAATCCAGCACCACATGAATGATGTGTGTAGTCTCTTACTCTCCCTGTGAAGAAGTTGATGCTGGTCTGTTAATCATACTGCCTGAACATACATGCACAGTGGTTTCAGAACAGGTAAGTTATACCCCAATGGGAAACAATTTTACCAAGTAAAGTACAGCACGTAGGTATAAATACTTTGGCTTTTAGCCTCGGCATGTCCACTTATTACCCAAGTTACTTAGACCCATTGCTTTCCCCCACTTTCTTTAGTGAGGTTATTCCATAAATTCATTACATAATTATATTACTTTTGGGGATATTCCTCCTTGGAAACCCTTTACCTACTAAGTAAGGTTTTTAAATTTGCATAATTTAGTACACTCTTTGTGTTATAAAGTTCTTCAGGATTCAGAAAACATTATTATGTATCCACCAATACAGTATCAGAGAGAGTGATTTCACTGCCCCAAAGAAACCTCCTGTATTTCACTGATTCCACCTTTCTCTCTCCCAAGCCCCCTGTTACCACCAGACTCTTTGCTATCACTATACTTTTTTCCTTTTCTAGAGAGTCATATAGGTAGAATTACACAGTATTTTGCCTTTTCCAACTTGTATTTTTTCACATAGCAATATACCTTTTAGATTTTTGAAGTATATATCATGTTTTTTAGACTTCGCATCCTCTATTGTTGCAGGACAGGTGAGCCCCAAATTTGGGGCTTCAACTGGCAGGGTTCTTGGCTTTGCCCAGGAAAGTATTTACGGGCAAGCCAGTGGTGATAGATGGCAGTCTTTTATTGAACAGTACTGCTCCTTTAACACTAGGGCTAACTCATAGGCGTTGCACCAGTTGGTAACCTATGGGCTCTTATCAACTATCCTTACACTAAGGTAAAACTACTTTCAATTACATGGAAGTTGAGGGGTGGACCAATGAAACTTAATGGGCAGGTGATTCAGAACTTTCCAGGACAGGAGCAGTAACTTCTGGGTTGTTGCCATGGAAAGAGGTGGTAAATTCCTGGTTGTTGGCCTGGAATTTGTAAACAGTCATGCGCTGGAGGGAATGTCTCATGCCGGTGAGCAGTGAGGACAACCAGGGATCCCTTTGTCTTCTTTTGCCGGTTTCTTCACTAGATGCTGTCTGGACCAGATCTCATTTTGATCAGCAGGATTGTGACTAGGAAACAACTTGCCGGTCTCCTGCCTCATAATGGCAGAAGGCATTGAGTGTCTCTTCGTGTGATTCGGATGTGCCTGTAGCTTTTATGGAGAATTGGGTATTTGAATAATTTCCATTTTTGATTGAGATATATGCCTTTTTATTTTTGAGCTCTTAAGAAGTTGCCGTATATTATTAACAATAGACCATTATCACCTATAAAACTTGCAAATACTTGCTTTTTAATTTAACTTAAGTTTCAGGGTACATGTGCACATTTGTTACTTAGGTAAACTTGTGTCATGGTGGTTTGTTGTAGATTATTTCATCACCAATGTACTAAAGCCTAGTACCCATTAGTTATCTTTTCTGATCCTCTGTCGCCTCCCACCCTCTGATAAACCTCAGTGTGTGTTGTTCCCCACTTGTGTTTTTATGTTCTTGTCATTTACCTCCCACTTATAAGGGAAAAACTTGGTATTTGGTTTTCTGTTCCTGCATTAGTTTGCTAAGGATAGTAGCCTCCAGCTCCATCCGTTTTCGTGTAAAAGACATGATACCTTTTATGGCTGCATAGTATTCCGTGGTGTGTATGTTCCACATTTTCTTTATGCAGTCCACCATTGATGGGCATTTAGGTTGATTCCACATTCTTGCTATTGTGAATAGTGCTGCAATGAACCTATGCATGCGTGTGTCTTCTTCACAGGACACTTTTTATTTCTTTGGGTATATGCTCAGTAATGGGATTGCTGGGTTAAATGATATTTCTGTTTTTAGGTCTTCTTGTAGTCTCCACACTGCCTTCCACAATGGTTGAACTAATTTAGACGTCCACTGACGGTGTGTAAGTAATTCCTTTGTTCCACAACCCTGCCAGTATCTATTTCTCGACTATTTAATAATAGCCATTCTGACTGGTGTTAGATGGTATCACATTGTGATTTTTAATTGCATTTCTTTCAGGATCGGTGAGGTTGAGCTTTTCTTCATATGATTGTTTGCCACATATATATATATCTTCTGTTGAAAGTGTCGGTTCATGTCCTTTGCCCTCTTTTTTATGGAGTTGGTTTTTTTTTCTTGAACATTTGTTTAAGTTCCTTATAGATGCTGCATATTAGACTTCGGTTATATGCATAGGTTGCAAAACTTTTCTCCCATTCTGTAGGTTGTATGTTCATTCTCTAGATAGCTTTCTTTTGCTGTGCAGGAGCCCTTAAGTTTAATTAGGTTTCATTTGCCAATTTTTGCTTTTGTTTGCAAATATTTGCTCCCATTCTTTGGGTGTCTTTATTTTTGTTGGTGCAGTGTGAATCACAAAAGTTTCACATTCTAATGAGGTTTAATATGCCTGATTTTTCTTCTTCCCTTTTGCTTTCGGCATCATATCTTAGAAAAGATTGTTTAACCTAAGACCGCGAAGATGTATTCCTGTGTTATTTCCTACATTTTGGGCCTGTTTAGCTATTATATATAGATATATGATCCTTTTGAGTCACTTACATTTTCAGTGTGAGGCAGGAGTTCGACTTGCATGGAATATGCACTTGCTTAGAAATATTTTATTAGAAATATTTATCCATATATAATTTATTTGGTGACATTATAAAATTATTTCACTATAAATGTATGTATTCATTTTTGAGCATTATATTCTATTACATTGATCATCATCTATATTCTTATACTAGCACCATAAATCTTGATTACTATTACTTTGCAGTGAGTTTTGAAGTCAGGAAGTATGTATCTCCCACGCCAACCTTTTTTCTTCTTTCTCAAAATAATTTAGGCTACTCTGGGTCTATTGCATTATATATGAACTTTCGATAAGCTTTGTGAATTTAGAGGAAGGAAGTGTCACCTGGGATTTTGATAGAGGTTGCATTAAATCTATAGATCCATTTGGAAAATATTGCCAGCCTAACAACATTAACCTTTATAAGCAATGAATAGTCAAATTTTTTCCATTTTTTTCAAAATGTTTTCTATAGTTTTTGTGTATATATCTTATACTTAATTTGATAAACTTATTTTTGATGTCATCTCAAATGGAACATTCTGAGATTTTTGTTTTAGATTATTAATTACTAGCATATAGAAATTCAGAGGATTTTATATCTTCACCTTGTATACTGCAAGTTTGTTGAACTCATTTCTAAATTCTAAACATATTTGATTAGAGTCCGTTAGAATTTTTATACATAAAATCACGTCATATGCCAACAGACAGAGTTTGACTTCCTTTCCATCCTGGAAGCCTTATATTTATTTTTCTAGACTAACTGCCATGTCTGTATCCTCTAGTACAATGTTGAAAACAAGTGTCAAGAGTGGAAATCCGTGTCTTGTTTCTAATCTTGGAGAAATTAGTGAACGTTTCAGATTACTTATGATGATACAGTAGTTTTTCATGGATCCCCTTTAAAAGGGAGACAGTTCCCTTAACTGCCTCATTTGCTGCATATTTTTCTCATAGGGAGTTGGAGAATTCTCAATTGCCTATGCATCTTCTGAGATGATTGTGTGGATTTTGTTCTTTAGTATATGAATACAGTGCATAGCACTAGTTGTATGTTGAACCAAATTTTGATTTTCCTGAGGTGAATACCCTTGATATAGTATACAATAGTTTTTACATGTTTCTGGTTTGTTTTACTAAAATTTCCTTGATGATTTTTGCCCCTGTATTCATAAGGTATATTGTTCTTCATTTTCCCTATTTGAAATGTCTTTGTCTGGCTGCGGTATCAGGGTAAATTAACTCAGTATACAATGGGAAATCATCTTTTCTCCACTTTTTTGGAATAATTTGTAATAAATTAGTATTAATATTTTTAAATGATTACAATAATTCACTGATGAATTCTTCTTGTTGCGGTCAGAGAGGTTAATCCTAAGAATAGTTACATGAAGTTGGAAGGAGACCCTTCCCCAGCTGAGCCTTAGCCTGGGCCATCACCTACATCTGGACTGAAGACCCAGAGAAACTGTGAGTAATATGTGTGTGGTTTTGAACCACTAAGATGTATAGTAGTCTGTTATGCACCAAGTCTTAAGTAATATACCTGACAGTAATTGCAATGTGGTATTCTAGATTAGGTCTTGGAACAGATAAATGTATCATTATTAGAAATTCTGGTAAAATATGAAGGAAGTCTGTAGATCAGTTAATAGTTTTGAAACACAGTGAAATTCTTAGTTTTCATGAATATACTATAGTTGTAATAGTAACATTTTAGTTAGCTGAAGGGTATATGAAACTGTATGTTCTACCTGTGTATCTTTTTGTAAATCTGCAATTATTTCAAAATAAATTTGCTTTCTAAAATTATTATATCTTTAAAAAGAAAACAAAGACATAAGCAAAAATCTGTGTCTTCCAGAGATGAGTGGGTACATAGGAAGAGAATAGAAAATGAGCATTTTTTATCTAGTCGCCTTTCCAAACCCAGGTGCACCTGCTTCGGGAAGGCACCATCAAGCTCTAGGGACTGTCCTCCTTTTTCTCCTTCTCTGTTACCCAGTCACCAGTTGGAGTGTCAGCAACCACTTATTCAGAAAAAGCTGCCTTTCCTTCACATATCCAGAAAGCCCCATGTGCAGACATCATTGAGCAGTGTATATTCAGGATCCCATTGAAGCATTTTTGGGAGCTATGACTCAGATATTAGAAGCCAAGAATTAGAAATTTCAGTGACAGGGAACATAAATCATATTTCTGCATTCAGGATAGTGTTTTCTTGGTACAGGGATTTCTTCTTCAAGTAATCAAAAACAACTGTACCTTCAAACCTTTCAGAAAAATATGTCCTAATTTAGTTCTTTTCATTCTACAGACTCCATCAGGAATTGTTTGGGACCATGCATTCTGTTGCCCACTGCCAACCCGAAAGCCACCAAGGTAGCAGGTAAGCAGAGTACAACAAACGTTTCTTACAAATGGGTTTAGGCCAGACCCTACTTACAGAGACCTGGATATGAATCTTTTACACAACAGGTTTTTTGCAGTTGGATGCTAGTGAGTGGAGAAAGCAGATGACAAAGTGCTGAGCAGCGAGTCCCCAGACACACCCTAACTGCATGGAAGATGTGATTTCCCACAATACCTTAAACCAACAGTTCCTTAGAGGCTGGCCTGGACATCACAATTCTAAAAGAGATGCCATTTAAAAGAAACCAAATTCTAGACCAGATCATGAGGCAAATACCCAACACTTGGACTCCACACTCTAACCTGATTAGAAGTTGGAGTTCAGTGGAAGAATGTCTTGGATATTTGAGAACATGACTTTATGTGTATTTAATTTAGCCTTGCTGGAATTTAAAAATGTATGGGAAAATTCAGTCAACCTCCTAAATTCTGTGAGTTTTTGTTTTTGTATGTGAGTTTCTGCATACACATAAAGAAACTCCCATCGTTTAGGAGGTTGACTGAATTTTGGGTATACAGAAATTCATACTTTATGGTTTCTTCTTCTGTCAGTGTATTCCTGAGGGAACACCAAAACCAGTCCCCAAATCCAAGTACTCAAATTAGGGCTGACCAGAGTAGCAAGGGGACAGATTAAAACATTTTATAAAGACCATTATGCATCTACGTCTGCAGTGACTAATTATAAAGTGATTTCTGTGATCTCCAGCCATATGGTTAAAACGGCAAATGGGAATGAAGAAAAGAGAGTTACATAAATATTATAGCTGAAAAAATGGAGTTTATAATGAAGCTTACAAGGATCATTGGTCATATTCCTAAGACTGCAGTGGAAAGTTTCAAGATACAGCTTTTTCTAGGTCTTTAGAAAGCTATTACTCCAGTGAATTTTTCAAGTAACTCTTTATAATTGCTATCTTCTTCCTCAGTGGATTTCTTAAACCATAGTTCGTAAAACTACATTTCCATGCATAACATAAGAATTCTAGTGTTCCACTAGTAACTCTAATGTGTCTAATAGCTACGTAGACTGTAAATGCACTTGGTGAACTTATGTGATAATATTTAAGCATATTCCTTCGATAACAGGTAAGAATACAGTTGATGAGCCCCCTTAATCTAACACTGAGAAATTGGCAGTCACAGAGGACAGTGTATTCCACTCATCGTAGAGGGCACATTTTCACGTTTATGAAACACAGATGCACCTTAAATTTGACAGTGTTAAAACACTATTGACGAGAAGGCAACCATAATGTTATTGTCCTCATTTACATATACATGAGCTTTGTCTATAAACCTTCCATTGACATTTTCAGGTCATATCATTAACATCATATCTTGCATAGGAGGTTTCAGAAGGTTGTAAAGATAAGCTCACAGGAGCAACATAGGAATCTCACAAAAAGTGCAGCATCACCAAGCTTCAGAGTAGCACAGGTGATAATAATATGGGGAAAATTATGGGCAGGATGAATTGACGAGTGATTCAGGAGCGTTACAGCTGAATGAGAAAATTTAGGAAAACCTTTGTCAATGTGTTTTTCTTGTATGTTCCATCCCATGTAATCATAGGAATGACACAAGACAAATATCCACATGTATGCACATTGAAAATAGTTTTTCCAGTAATTATAATGTATTTATATTATTACTATGTGATTTATTTATAAGTGATAAAAGTATTAGTTTGTTCATTTGTTAGTGGTTTTGTTCTTCCATTCTGGTGTATGAAGTAATGACTTGTTACAATTGACACGAATGATATATCTCACAATTTATTAGAAAATTAATTTTTAGGGGTTAATATAGGCTTGATAATATACTGCATGCTTTCTATGTTATCATTTCCTACAGTGCACACTGACATCTCAAGAAGTAAGCACGATTTTCACTCCTGTGCTCCATTTTGGAGTCTGAGCTGACTTTCTGCGGGAAAGGTATAAAGGAACCTTGAGTTTGATACTGTCTGCCCCAGAGTCTTTGCTCGCTTCGACTGTGTAGAATGTGTCTTGTCTGACATGCTAAATAATTTTCAGGTCTAGTTAGACAGCTCACCCTACCCTGTGACATGAAGATATTTTCCTAAATTGTGCTCTGAATACTCTATTATTTTTATATTTAAGCCTATGAACCAACTAGAATTGATTTTCTGTGTATGTGAGGTCAAAGGTCAGATCTTGGTTGTTCCCTGTGGATATTCAATTTCCTGGAACATTTTATTAAAAACTGATCTCTTCCCCATGCATCAATGTATACATTAATTTTTATATATGTATATGTCTGCTTTCTAGCTCTGTTTTTATTTTTTAAGTTACTGGTTGTTTCTTCTATCTTTGTGCAAATTTCACAGTCTTATTATTATCTTTTTTTTTTTCATACAGAGTTTCACTCTGTCTCTAGAGTCTCCAGCCCAGGCTGGAGTGCTATGGCGCAATCATGGATCACTGCAACTTTCGCCTCCTGGGTTCAAGCGATTCTTGTGCCTCAGCCTCCCGAGTGACTGGGATTATAGGTGTGTGGCACTACGCCTGGCTAATTATTTTGTATTTTTAGTAGAGATGGAGTTTCACCATATTGGCTAGGCTAGTCCCGAACTCCTGACCTCAGGTGATCTGGCCACCTTGGCCTCCCAAAGTGCTGTGATTAAAAGTGTGAGTCACCACATCCAACTTACACTGTCTTATGATTAAGAGAGTCTATTTAGCACAATACTTTTATCTCCAGAGATTGTTTTGTATTTTTTCCTTTTTAAGAGAGAGAGAGGATTTTGTCCTGTTGTCCAGCTAGGGTACAGTGGCTTAATTGTAGAGCAGATTCTGTGTTTGAACTACTGGGATCAAATGATCCTCCCCTCTCAGCCTCCTGAATAGCTAGGACTACAGGCACAAGCCACCATGCCTGGTTAATTAGGTTTTTTTTTTTTTTTTTTTTTTGGTAGAGACCAGGTCTTCCTATGTTTCCCATGCTAGTGTAGAACTCTTAGCCACAAGCAATCCTCCCTGCTTTGTCTCCCAGAGTGCTAAGATTAGAGGTGTAAGCCACTGTGCCTGGCCCAGAGCCGCCTCTTTTAATGACGGAGCTTCTCCATAATGAAGTAGAAAATGTAACAACCTGCATGCCTTGCACGTACACCAGTACTTTCAGCTGTACCTTCAATAAAGCTGTAGGTTTAGAACTTTAAAAAAAAAAGTTAATGTTTTTTTGAGACAGGATCTCGCTCTTACACCTGGGCTGGAGTGCAGGGGCAAGATCTTGGCTCACTGGAGCCTCGAGTTCGGGGCTCAAGCAGTCCTCCCACCTCACTTTCCCCAGTAGCTAGGACCACAGGTGCACAACTCTTCCCAGTTAAATTTTTTTTTCTATTTTTTTGTAGACATGGGGTTTCATCTTGTTGCCCAGGCTGATCTCGAGCTCCCGAGTTCAAGCAATCCGCCCACCTCAGCCTCCCAAAGTGCTGGGATTACAAGCATGAGCCACCGCACCTGGCTGGTTTAGAACTTAAATTGTTGCTATAAACTCTTGAATCCCTTAATATCCTTGTGAATCTTAGACAATCCCCCAACACCACTCCCCACTTTATGTATAAATACTTTCAACAACAGCCAGTAGTGTAGAAAACCTTGAGATGCAGCCATAGTAACCTCCTGCACTGGTGTAGGCGACTCTGTGACAGGTTCCTTCTCCTCCAGACCTTGCCCACCAAAGTCAGAGCCACATGGGAGCCTCTGAGCTCAGAGCCACTGTATGGGGTCTCCATGTGCAAGGGCAGCAGCTTCCTGCCCTTTCTGTTGGTGAGGTGAGGAATTCAGTTTTGAATAAGGCTGAGTTTGTTCAATACTGATTTTGCAGGCTGACCAATGACACCTTAAGACTCTATTTCTTGCATTGTAATATTTATCCTGATTTTGATATGATGTGTTGTGTAAATGTGTTTAACACTTGAGTATATATTTTTTCTTTTTTTACTCTCATAAACCATCATCTAAAACCATTATGGCGGGACTCCATAATTCCTTCCATCTCACTTCCATAAATGTGTACATGACATGTCTTTGTACAGATCACCTGTTCTGTTAGATATTAATTATTTTCTTATTTTTGATGAGTGATTATTAAATTTGGTTTTAGTTCTCAGAGATAGAAAAAATACCACTTAGAAAATGTGTACATTGAGTGCTGTAATCAGAAAATATCTTTGTGCCATTGGCTTGTAATAAGGGAATTTCAATTTTTTATTTATTGTCATTTTCATCTACCTTAATATTCTCAAAAGGCTTTCATGCTTGTGCTCTTTATAGATTTTAATTTTTGTTGTCTTAGTCAAAAAACATGCGAGGGTTGGGAACACTTGCTCAAGATATGTGACATGAGCAGTAAACAGAGCAAAAACACTGACATTGTATGGGAATATGTAATAATAGATGGGCATTTGCTCTGCTAGGTGTGGCAGCAGTCACGGTCTGTGAGCTTCAGTGCTGTAAGCAGAATTGACAGATCCTGCTTTAAGGAAAAATGGGCCCCTCATCTGTTGAATTCAGCCTGGCACCATTTTGTTACCAAACCCGGTAGGTTTGGCCATGGCCACTTGCAATATCAAATTACAGAGGGTTAGTAAAAAGGAAGTCACTGGCCAGGCGCGGTGGCTCACATCTGTACTCCCAGCACTTTGGGAGGCCGAGGCGGGATGATCACCTGAGGTCAGGAGTTGAAGACCAGCCTGGCCAACATGGCGAAACCCTGTCTCTGCTAAAAATACAAAAATTAGCCGGGCACAGTGGCGCGCGCCTGCAATTCCAGCTACTGGGGGACATAGCGAGAGTCCGTTTCCAAAAAAAAGAAGAAAGTCACTTTATTCCAGAGCTTAGCAATGTGTGTGGAAGGGCTGGATTCATATCTATAGGAATCACGTAAGTTTTCTGGGCAGAAAACAGGGTTTTAAGAAGAAATATTGGCAAGCAGGGTATGCGGAAGAGGTGTGGAGGTGCAGGATCTACATGTCTTGCTGGATGATTTATCTTCAGTCATGGGTCATTCATTAGTCTGCCCAGCATCACTGGGGACAGAGTCAGGTTGTCGATTAACTGATGTCTTGAGACAATCTCTCTATGGAGGAGAATCCTGGCGGATGCTTATTTTGGTTCAAGATTTGGTAGTTTCTAAGAAAACATACTTAGGTAAGCTGACAGTGCTTTCTGGTTTTTTGGCTGGTGGAAAGGAAGGAGGGATAAGTTTGAATTTGCATTTCTTTTTTTTTTTTTTTTTGAGACAGAGTCTCGCTCTGTTGCCCAGGCTGGAGTGCAGTGACCGGATCTCAGCTCACTGCAAGCTTTGCCTCCCGGGTTTATGCCATTCTCCTGCCTCAGCCTCCCGAGTAGCTGGGACTACAGGCACCCGCCACCTCACCCGGCTAGTTTTTTGTATTTTTTTAGTAGAGACAGGGTTTCATTATGTTCACCAGGGTGATCTTGATCTCCTGACCTCGTGATGCGCCCGTCTCGGCCTCCCAAAGTGCTGGGATTACAGGCTTGAGCCACCGAGCCTAGCCTTGAATTTGCATTTCTAAGGAGCTAAGTAAGACATGAACACACAGGAGAAAGAGAAAAAGAAAATATTTTTTAAGGAAAATGAAGTACTTGGTTACAGCACCCACTGTAATATTCCCCTTTAATTTTATGGGATTGGAGCATCATATTCATTTGGTCTGCTTCCTACTGAAAGGGGGCATAGTTATAGAGCATTAGATGGAATCTGTTTACTTGGAGTTGGAAATATTCTTGAGTTTCCAGCAGGAACTTACTGTGCATGTATGGTGTGAGGATCCAAGAATTTCTGAGAATGATTTCCTGCCTCTCCATGTAGAGTGTACAACAGCAATAAAGCTCATAGCAGCTGAAGAGGGCATTTAACAGTATTAATTATATATATAAAAGTATTGTTTGCACCAGGAAGCCGACTAAATCATGATGTCATAGAGTCCTGAGAGAGGGCATCTATAGCAGAAATATGGGTATCTACATGCATAGCTTGGGTTATATTATATTGTAAGAATAATCTGGGGGGTGTGTGTGTGTGTGTGTGTGTGTAAAATGGTCATCCTTAATGAATGTTAAGTGCCACCCCAGGCTGCAGTGAAGATATCTAAAGCCATATGATTTAAAGACATCATGAGATTAGGCATAGCATTAGTTGGCTTGTGCATGTCTTTTAGGGTTGAGGATATGTTTCTGGAGTTATCCAGGAATACACACAGCATTTAGTCTTAATTATGGTGCAAAGCCCCAAGTGTCAGTTGCACCCAGAGCTGCTGTGGAGATATGAGGACAAGTTGGTTAACTATACATATTTAACAGGCTACAGGAGGAGCTGTAAATATTCATGAAGGTGGTCCTGACCCATGTGTATTAACAAATATCCATGGAACATATGACTCATTTATTTTGGGGCAGAGACTTAACTTTTAAATGTATTATAATTATGCCCTATATTTCAAAAGTTCTTTTGAGGACAAAGGTATGCAAGTGTGCATTTACTGTAAACCGGCCAAAACTGGTTTATGGTCAGTGATCTTTCATCAGGAGAAAGTTACTGAAATTGGTCTCTTGTCTACTTTAAGCTGTAGAACAGTGGCTAGGGGTCAGTCAGTCAGCTTATCTTGAGGCTAGTGCTTGTTTTGCTGCTAGAGAAACACAGAAACCTTGTGGCAAGTGTGAGCGTAGTCTGCTTTTTTAAAAGTGTAGGAATGTGTGACTTAACTCTTGCATGTTCCTAAATCCTGTTCATAATTTGGAATTTTATTGTTATAAACAGTCTGTTTTACAATTTCTATTGTAACATTAATGCTGATCAGTTGTGCCTAAATTCCAATAGTGGGAGGAAGATACAGTGAAGCATGTTCAACCCCCCTCTTGTTGTCATGGCCTGAGTTAGTTTTTCAAGTTGCTGTGGCTAATATGGGGGTAAGGAGTGTCCATTAAGTTGGCAAGGGCTTAGGATTTTATTTTATAGTTTATATTCCTCTTTTTTGTCAAGGTATGCCAGAGGCAGTATCGGTAGCCACGCTTTTATTTTTTCTCATGTCAATGCCACAGTGGCATGCCACCTGACCTGGGTCCATCATGTTCCTTGCTGCACCGACTATGGTGGGACTGAGAATCAAAAGTCTTATATCCAATTAGATGTTGTAGACCAGACTGGAATGAAGGTGGGCAGGCAGCCATTAATCCTTAAAACCCCTTTTAAGCAATGTAAGAGCCAACAACTAAAAGTCAAAAGGTAAGGTTATATAACTGAATTGTCTATGAATTGTATGCATTGAACTATTGTAATCTTGGCTTATAGGAATGATCTCACTAGCTATACAAAACATAAGTATTTTATTTAGCTGTTTAGGCATTTGTGTGCCCATCCTTGATTTGGGGGGTCTGAATTAATTTTATCTCACAAGAACCGGCCCTTACAATCTCACACATTTGTATCTTCCATGATAGTCCCAGGGTCTGGAGGAACTGAACGGTTTTAAATTCTGGATATATTAAAAAAACAAAATATTCACCATTAGCAACATTTTAAGCAAAAATGCCATAAGCATTGTCTTCTTCTAAGAGTGACAGAACCGAGACGGACGGATCCCGAGGTCAGGAGATCAAGACCATCCTGGCCAACATGGTGAAACCCTGTGTCTACTAAAATACAAAAAATTAGCTGGGCATGGTGGTGCGTGCCTCTAGTCTCAGCTACTCGGGAGGCAGAGGCAGAGGAATTGCTTGAGCAGGAGGTAGAGATTGCAGTGGGCCAAGATTGCACCCCTGTACTCCAGCCTGGGCAATAGAGCAAGACTCTGTCTCAAAAAAAAAAAAAAAAGAGTGACAGGAAAGGAAGCCTATAGGTAACTAAACATTTAAATTATTTGTTATTAAGGCACAAAATAAATTATATGATATTTCATATATTTCTATTTCAGATAGAAGCAAAATTATTGAATAAAGTATAATACAGGCCTGTCCCTGTGTTGCATGAAAGCAGTATACTTTGATTATTGCCTTTGCTTGAGTCTAAAGATGAGGCTTTGGTTAACTTGAGTTTGATGTTAGATGCTGGCAGGAGTCTGTGTCTTCTTTAGAGGAGCTACATGTATCCAGGAGTCAATTCCTTGTACCTTAACACCACAAAGATTAGTTAATAGCACCTGATAAGAAGTTTTTCAGGGTGTTGGAGGTGGTGATACACTTCACCGTGATTAATAATTTTTAGCTTTGATAAGCCCCAGCAATAAGTCAGAGACTTAATTTAGAATTCAATTGTGGAGATGTCTGTCAAAGGTGTTAGAAAGCTTAAAATATTTGATCAAAAGCAAACTACAGGTCCTTGTAAAACAATAGTTATTCATTTAACCAAAGTGATCACTGAAAGACTTTAAAGGCAATACAGAAAGTTACACATGTGTAAAAACCTTACATCTTTCAAATTTCATTGGTTTTTTTTAAACCAATTAAACACTTTCTAAAGGCAACGTAGGAACTATTTTGATGAAATGTAAACACTTGTTTCTTAAGGCAGTTACCAAAAAGTCAAAAGAAAATCCTTTTTAGTGCAACTGCCTCTCCTTAGGGGAAAGCCTGGTTAGATAATCTGGAAGTACAACTTATAATAAAAAGTGCTTGAGGTTAATCAAAAATGGGAAGAGTGTGTACACAGTTATGAGTAGAACTGGGGAACAGATGACTCTTAGTAGCTGCATGGTAACTTTCCTGATGTCAGTGCAAATTTAGACACACCAAAAAAAAAACAAAAACAAAACCCAAGAATATAGAATCAAGTTATCCTGGAGGAAAACACTGGTTTTATAGACCTCTAAGATAAAATATTTCAGCATCAGGCCACAACATTTAGAACTAAGGAAAGTTACAGGAGCTGAGGGGAAGCTGAAGGATAGAGTTATCCCAGGCCACGTCAAAGGGAGAAAAAACTGATAGCAGCAAGACAACAATTGATCATTTGAGATATGAATCTCAGAAGTTTTCGAAAGAAATCGATTGTGGAATAGAAAATCAAAATTTCTTGTCATTTTATTAAGAGCAAATTGATACCTTAAGAAAATATTGGTTTAATATAGGGGACCATTCTTTAGAAAGACTATTATAAACAATTCCTTTTTAATTATACCTAACTTAATTACATACAAAATTCCTTTTATAAATTCCCCTTCACAAGCCATATGATGACTTACACAGACCATCTGTCACATGGTTGGACTGTATACTTGTCCTATGGTACCTGTTTCTTTTTAAAATTATTTTTGATTTTCTAGATTAACCTTGTAATAAGAACCTGTTTCTTAAATAACCAGTCATTTTACTTTAGGAGAATAATTTACCATGCAAGATTCTTTCTCGTATAAAATTACTCTTTTTTCTTGATAACCTTCCTTACCGAAACTACATGTTCTTGTCTATATCTTTCTTCACATCTCTCTTCACCATTTACTGCTTTCTTTCTAGTTTGTTTCATAAGTAACCTTTTCAAACTCGTAATTTGAATCAACTTTTAAACTTTTGAATTAGACAAAATAATTCTTTTTCTCAATAAGGACACCTCTTCTTTGGCACATTTTATAGAAACCTAGGAAAAAAATCCTGAACTATCAGATATTAGTATTGTATAGATGAGAAACATTTTACAATTTTTAGAACAGTCTTCTCTATATAATAACCCTTTCTTAATTGGAATTGACGAAGACATCCAGTAAGCATCCAAAATGATTTTAAGATTTTAAATTATACAAAAAATTTCACTTAGAACCATTGATCTCATTGACGTGTACTCAGTTTTTCCGTTTTAACAGTTTACCTAGAGTACTTTTGAAAACTGGGATATTACCCAAAAGTAGTAATTATTTAGTTATGTCCCTATTACTCATTTTTAAAGTCTGTGGACATAAGGTGTTTTACCTAAGTAGGAACCTTAAAGTTCAATATATGCGCATTTTGTTAATAGCACAGAAGATTTAACTGTTTTCATTGAACTACTGATATTAAATTAGTCTAACTCATCTATAAAATCACACAAACAAAAATTATTCTGTTTTTGGCTGGGTTTATGGTCCTATAGGCTTTATGTCATATCCTGACACCTTAATATATAGACAGAGATAAATACAAAACCATTTGTTCAGTGAACTCAGATAAAAATATGCTGATCATTTTGAAGATATTTCTAATATTATGTCACCAATAATCTTAAAACCAGTTTTATTTGTCAAGGATTATTAAATTTATGTGAACTTGAAAAGCTTCCTGACTTATGAGCGCTTATTTACTTGTAAGTCAATTTGGTAGCAGGCTAGACATAACACACAAACATGTCTACATACGTACATACACACAAACATGTCTACATATGTGCACACATACATGTCTACATATGTACATACAAACAAGCGTATCAACTTATGTACATATACACAAACATATCTATATATGTACATACAAACATGTCTACATATGTACATGCAGATATCTACATATGTACATGCACACAAACATCTACATATGTACCTACACACAAACATGTCTACATATGTACATACAAACATGTCTACATATGTACATACAAACATGTCTACATATGTACATACACAAACATGTCTACATATGTGCATACACAAACATGTCTACATATGTACATACAAACATGTCTGCATATGTACATACACACAAACATGTCTACATACGTACATACACACAAACATCTACGTATGTACATACACAAACATGTCTACATACGTACATACACACAAACATCTACGTATGTACATACACAAACATGTCTACATACGTATATACACACACGTCTACATATGTCCATACCAACATGTCTACATATGTACATACACAAACATGACTACACATGCATATACAAACATGTCTACATATGTACATACATAAACATGTCTACATATGTACATACAAACATGTCTATATATGTACATACACACAAACATGTCTACATACATACATACAAACATGTCTACATATGTATATACACACAAACATCTACATATGTACATACAAACATGTCTACATATGTACATACACACAAACATGTCTAAACAGGTATACACACACAAGCAAAGGTCTCATAGCTTTTACCCTGGGATTCTAACCATAAAGTAACAGTCCACACTCAGTATTTTATAAAAAATAGCTGGATACACGTTATTGTCTGACAAAACTGGAACCTGTTTCCATGGCTAAATTGTGTTTTCTCCAATATATACTCTATGAAAGCTGTGAACCAAAATTTGAGTAAAGCAATCTTTATGGCAGTTTTGTTTTTAAAAAAGCATCTTTTACCTTTTTTTTTCCTTCAGTTTTAAACACGTTTCCTGTGTTTGCTTTCCAGTTAGTCAGTAAATAATGTGTCTTATCACAGCACCAACAGCTTAGTAACAGCCAATCTGAAGCAGGCAGAAGACAAAACAGAGGAAGAAAGAGGTTTTGATGACTCTGCTTCACTTAATAGCTGCAGTTAACCATTTGAGCTCTCAAGTTTTCTTGCTATAGTTTGCCTCTCTGTTTAAAATGTTCACAAAAGTAGGTCTTAATAAGTAACCAGCTGAAATCCCAAAGAGAATGAGAATATGAAGTTCCTGCCAGGCTTCTGCAAAGGAGCCAGGTTTTAAACCTGGCTCCTTTAAAATGAGGGAAAGAGAAAAAGATAGAAAAGGAGGTTTGTGAACCTTCTAGCTGCTGCATGGTATAGGGTTGGTACCCCCACCACCCTTGCTGACATCCCATCAGGGAGAGCCCCAGTACCCTGGACATGCACAGTGTGAGACAAATCCCTCCCACTTCTACAAGTCATGGGCAAAGGAACTGTTTACAGCTGGCGAGAGCTAGGGGTACCTTTGACTGAGATGAGTAAGGCTGTAGGTGGCTTCCAAGATAATCAGGAAGATGAAGTTGAAAGTGAAAAGGATAGGAAGAGACCAGGGCCCACACTCAAAGGTCATACACTCACACTTACAAACAAATGGTGAGCTTCCAAACAAACCCCAGTTAAGGGCTGGGTACAATCCTGAATTTCTTTCCTCTGTTCAAAACAGCTCCACAGGTATCTGAAACCAAGTGGAGCGATGCCCAGGAGTGCCACAAAGCAGTCACCACATGTGCCCGTCACAGCTGATGGTGGCAACTAACCCATGCAGAGTACCGAAATGAGCCAGGCTCTGTCTGCCCTCTCTTGTTAGTCACCCAGTTAATCCTGGTAACAGTCCTGGGTTCTCTGCATTTCCAGAGTGCAGGTCCTCCAGTAACCACTGAAATGCTTTCTCGGGAGTTGTCAACTCCTTACAAACATTTCTCCGTACTTGGCACAGAGCACAGTGACACCAGAGACAGGCTTCCCTGGACCCCCGCCCTGGCAGTGGCCGTGTCACTTCGCTCAGGCCCAGGAAGAAGGCAGGCTGTGGTCTTCCACTGGGCAGCAGCACCGAAAGGATTTCTGACGTGGGTGATTTCTTGGATCACCGTGCCCAGTCTCACGGAGTCTGCAGCAGATGCACTAAGGGCTTTGGCACTGGGAAGTGGAGCTCACCCATCTGCCAAGCCCAAGGTCAGGCACCCCTCCTTTACACCATCCTTGGGGACTTCCTCCAATCCCCGGCAGAACGCCACTGAGAATGGACCTGATGGTGCCAAGAGGGCAATTATCCCCCAAGTCCTCTGAAATATGTTGCCACGATTTGTAACAGGAAGCGGAGCGAGGATCACAAAGTGCTTCCAAAGGTCACGTGATGGGCCACATCCCTGGCGGGCGAGTTGAGCCCCTGAACCAAGTTTCTGCGACCAGCACCTTTGCCTCTCTGCCCCGGCCTTCTGAGCATGTGCTCCGCAGACACTTGTGCACCAGGCAGCCAGCCACTCTCCCCGGGAATCGCGTAGCCCCAGCAGAGCTGCCACAGGCACCTTCCACTCACCAAGTGGAATCTACCTTTTATCCTGTGCAGCAGGCTGCAGAACGCGCCCCTCCACTCCCTCCGTGTGGGGCTGCAAGGGGTCGGGTCCACCACCAACGCTGCCTTTATGGAGAACCCTGCACTTGTCCAGAACCTGAAACCCCTGAATTGCTGGGTCCAGGAAGACTGGAGGTGGCGCCTGATAGAATGACTTCTTTTCATTTGGGCCCGTACCTAGTGGTGGGATCGCTAGATTGAATGGTAGCTCTGCTTTTAAAAGCTCATTGAGAAATCTCCATGCTGTTTACCATACAGGTTGTACGAATTTACATTCCTGCCAAGGGTGTATAAGCATTCCCTTTTCACCTCATCCACACCAATATCAATCATTTATTGACTTTTTCATAATGGTCCTTCTGACTAGGCTAAGGTTGGTATCGCATTATGGTTTTAATTTGCATTCCCTGATGACTAGTGATGTTGAGCATTTTTTTTTTTCATATGTTTGCTGGCCGTTTGTATATCTTTTGCCTGTTCATGTCATCCCCCCACTTTTTAATAGGATTATTTATTTTTTTCTTGCTGATTTGTGTTTCTTGTAGATTCTGGGTTAGTCCTTTGTTGGATGGACAGTTTCCAAATATTTTCTCCCATTCTGTAGGTTGTTTCTTTACTCTGTCGATTATTTCTTTTGCTCTGCTTTTCAGTTTAGCTAAGTCCCATTTATTTATTTTTGTTTATGTTACAGTTACTTTCGGGGTCTTAGTCAAATATTCTTTGCCTAGGCCAATGTCCAGAAGAATTTTTTCCTAGTTTTACTTCTAGAATCTTTATGGTTTCATGTCTCACATTTAAGTCATTAATGCATCTTGAGTTAATTTTTATATATGGTGACAGATAAGGATCCAATTTCATTCTTTGGCATGTGGCCGTCTTATTTTCCTAGCACCTTTTATTGAATAGGATGTTCATTCCTCAGTATATGTTTTTGTCTGCTTTGTTGAAAATCAGTTAATCGTAAGTATTTGCCTTCATTTCTGGGGTCTCTATTCTGTTCCTCCGGTGTGTATGTCTACATTTATTCCAGTACCATGTTAGTATGCCAGCAGATGTTATAACGGACTGTGTTGGTTGACCTTGGGCCGGAAGGTGGCACTTGCAGGAGAGAGCCAGCTGTCATGGTGCTGGGATTTATGCTTAGCCTTTGTTACCCAGGGGAAGTATTCAGCTGATGGGAAGTGACATGGAAGTCTAAAAAGTCCCAGTTCCAGTTCTGCTACTAGGACAGGTAGAGGGGCAAAGCCAGTTGTGGGCTGGGTCAGGAAAGTCCGTACTCTTCCTCTCCAAGTGTGGGTGTAAGCAGAAGCTGCAGTGGTGGTCGGTGGACAGTTCCCTGACCACTGGGATAATGTTCCAGGGAGGAGAACAGCCTCTGCTCCATGAGAGTCTGTACATGGAGAGAGGGGTAGAAAGTGGCAGGTCAGTTCCCATTACCTTGACACAGAAGGTCTTACACATGCAGACTTCTGGTGGCAAAAACCCACAGCAGCCAGCTAAGTCCCAGGCAGTCTAGGCTCAAAACACAATCCTGCCCCAGGCCACAAGACTTCCCACTGGAGACTGAAACTGGAACAGTAGCTCTGAGGCCACACCCCTTGATTTGACATGTGAAACAGCAGTACCCAGGTCCCATGACCCTGGCACAAGAATGCTTCCTTCATGCCCCTTGGTTCGGGCCTTTGGGAGTTCATCCTCTGCTCAATACTAGATCAAATACAAATCTTAGTTGGTCAGCTTCTTCCTCAGTTGGGGGCTTCTTCCAGTGCATGCCTACTGCCTGGGTTACTTCGCTGATTTCTTCAAGATATTCTATGAATTAGGGTCCAGAATATCTTCCTTCTGTTGCTGCTGGGGTCTGGGAGTGCACACGCAGCACATCCAGGTGCCACTCTTACTTTCATGCTCCCCACCTCTGTTAAGTCAGCTCCATCGCTGGGCAGGGTTCAGGCGCTTCCCTGTGACCTGGATTGCCTGGTTCCCTAGTGGGAATGTATCACGGAGAGAGTCTCCCCCTTTTGCACTCTCAAGGCTCAGTTGCCCATCTGACACGTAGTGCAATTGCTGCCTCCTGCTCCTTTCAAAGTATCCAGAGGTTCTTTCAGTCTTTTTGTTGAGTTCCTGTGTTTGTTGGATACAAATTCACAGTGTGAATCTCTAGACACTATTTTGCTCTTTCTAAGCAGGTGAGGCACACTAACAAAGCCTCCAATCTGCCATCTTGAAAAACAAAAAACAAAACAAAAGAAATGCTTTTCTTTATGAGCAGAGGTCTACCAAAAGTTATCTGGAACATTCATCCTGGACATATCTATTCTTCTCCAATAATCGTTATATTTATGCAATCATTTTTATGTCAGTATGCAAACATGGATATTTATTTTACTCTTTACTTCTACTACTTCATTTATTTGTTTAAATTGTTGCAATGTTGACTATTGGAAGTTCTTTCAGTTGGATCATCTGTCGTTTTGAAACACCACCATAATTAAGCTTTGCTGTTGTTATGTGGTTGGTTAGTTGTTTGCACTGTTTGGCATTTTACTTTTTCTGGCACTACTAGGTGCTTATGCTAATTGTGTGGATTTCCTCACAAGCCTGGTATTAACCATTTTTTTTTTTACAGAGCCCTAGTTATTTTATTGGAAAATTGAATTAGAAATGGAGATCGGGCCCTTGGCATATTCATTGCTCCTGGGGCATCTGTTGATTCATGACCTTGTGTGCAGAGCAGATACATCTATGTATACTGATTCACACACACACACACACACACACACACACGCACACAAATGTTTTATGATGCACCTGTATCTTTAAGTTAAACATGAATTCCTTCCTCATAACGCTCCAGCACCCCATGATCTAATCCAGTACCACATGAATCAGCACCCGTATTCCCGCTTACTTGTGTGTAGCCTACCACGCTAACAATGATAAAGATGGTTCTATTATTTAATCACATAATCCAAAGACTTGTATAAGCATATTCAGAATTAGAAACGTACATGGCCGTGAGAAAGAACTTTACCAACTGAAGATTTTATGGATAAATCTTTACCCTTTAGACTCAGAATATCCACTGACTTGGTACGTTACTTGGGTCAGCTGCTTTTCCCCCCTCCATTCAGTGAGGTGATTTCACTGATGTGTTATTTAATTCTTTTATGTGTATAGCCCCGTGCTATCTGCTACCTGCTGTATAAGGTGTTTAATTTGTATATTGTAAGTTCACTTTTTGTATTATAAAGTTATTTAGGATTTGTAAAATACAATAATGTATTTATCATTACTGTATGATACCAGAATAATTTCACTGCCCAGAGCGAATCTGCTGTACCTCACCAGTTTGACCTGCCTCTCTTCCAAGCTCCTAGTAAATACCATTTCATTATCTCTATGCTTTTTCACATTCCAGAGTGTCACATCACCAAAATCTCACAAAGTATTTTGCCTTTTTAAATTTACTTTTTTTTCGCAATATACCCTTTAGATTTGTGAAGTGTATCTCATGGTTGCTTAGAGTTGCATTTTCTTAATGACAAAAGACTTAGGCCCCATATCATGTGCTTACTAGACATGAATATAGTATCTCTGGATACATGTCTATTCAGATAGTTTACCAATTTGATTGTGATACTTGCCTTTTTATTTTGAGTTGTAAAATATTTTGTATGTTATGGATAATAGATCCTTTCCTTCTATATGATTGTGAATATTTTCTTCTATTCTTTGCATTATCTTTTTACTTTTAATGATGTACTTTGAATCCCAGAAGATTTTAATTCTTATAAAGTTAAATATATTCACGTTTGTTTATTTTTGTTGGGCTTTAAGTATCATATCTTAGAAATTATAGGAGTTATTGTTTAACTTTAGACCCAAATTACATATTTATATATTATCTACTCTGGGTTTGGTCTCTTTAGAGCTTACATTTGGATATATGATTATTTTGAGCTAATTATGTATATGGTGTGAGTGAGAAGTGCAACTTGCTTGTGGATATTCAATTGTCTTAGCAGCATTTGTTACAAATGTATTTTTCCGTATTGAATTGGCTTGGCAACCTTACAAAATCATTTGACTCTAAAGGTAAAGATTAATTTTTGGATGTTCAATTCTACTATATTTCTTTGATCTGTATGTCCATGTTTATACTATTTTTGAGCCTTTAAATTAAATTATGATGATACTGAGTTTTTCATGGATGCCCTTTAAGATAAAGAAACTTTCCTTATAGGCTCAATTTGTTGTGTATTGCTATCAAAAATGGATTTTGGATTTATCAGGTGCCTTTGCTGCATCTTTTGAGATGATCATATGGCTTTTGTTTTTTATTTTATTCTTAGAGGGCATGACACTAATTATTTTGTAAGTTGAACCAAATTTGCATTCCTGAGACAAATACTCTTGGTGATGGTGTGTAATTCTTTTTCCATTTGCTGATTTGTATTGCTAGCATCTTATTGAAGACCGTTGTCCTTTATTTATAAAACATATTGATCTTAATTTTTCTTCCGTAAAATGTCTTGCTTTTGTTGTAATATCAGTATAAAGTAACTAATAGTATACATCAGGAAGTGATCTCTGCTTGTACTGTTGTTTACGTTTTTATGAGAGTTTGTGATCGATTGTTATTAATTATTTTCAGGTTTGGAATAGTTCACCAGTGAAGTCATCTCAACGAGCACAGGGCCTTCACTCCTAAAAACAATCACATGAATTTGGAAGGGGATCCTTCCCCAGCTGAACCTTCTTCGCTTGAGACCTTGTCCTTGGCCATCATCTGCATCTGGATTCATGATACAGAGAAACTGTGAGTGAGAGCCACTTAGTATGTGAGAATTTATTTCGCAGCAATAAATAATATGCCTGACAGTAAATGCAATGTGGTATCCTGGGCAGAAAAAATGACATTACTTAAAAACCCAGTAAAATATGGAAAAAGCCTATACTTCAATAAACAGTTTTGTGCCAACTATTTTTTAGGGCTCATCATTGCATGTAACTCAAGGATATATAAAACATTCTGTGCATATTTCTCTGTATTTAAATTATTTCAGAGAAAAGTATTTTTGAAAAAAATATTAAATGTGATATTAAAAGAATTCCAAAGCACAAACAGAATACCTTCAGCTCAGGAGATGAAAGGGCATGTAAAGAGAGAATAACAAAGCATAATTCCATATCGATTTACCAACTCGAACACAGGTACACCTGCTTCAGGAAGATTCTCCCCAAGTTCCAGAGACTCGTCCTCTTTCATCTTCTTCATCATATTCTGCATTTTTCAGTCACCAGTTTTAGCATCAGTAACCACTTTTTCAAAGACAGATGCCTGTGACTCACGTGTCTCAAAAAGCCCCATTTTCAGATATTATTTAACAGGACTCCAACAAACAGACCAGAATTTATTCAGAGCTTGCAGTGAGGAGTGCCTTAATGCCAACATGACTATGTTGACAACACATCCTCTTGTGAGTGAAGCATTCATACAGAATGAGTTGCTGAAACTCAATAACATATGTTTACTGTACAAGTAAGGCAATAATATAGTGCTCTAAAATTATTCTGGGGACATAGGGGACATTCGTCTAAGATTTATGAGATGTGAGCAACCAAGAGAGCGTGAACACTGATGTTTTACAAGTACTCCAAATCAGTAGATGGGCATTTGATTTTCCAGTGAGTGGCTTTCAAGGTCTCTTGGCTTCAATACTGTACACACAGAATTTCAGTGACAGATCTTGGTTAAAATAACAACAAGAATAACAACCCCTCATCTATTATATTGCAGCCTGGCAATTTAACTTAACTTAGTTTCACTGCATATAAATAGGAACTTAATTTAAATTAATTTCACTGCATATCAATAACTTAATTTAAATGAACTTCAGTGCATAAAAATAGCAACCCTATACTCCATGCAAACTAGAATGGCAGTGGAATTTATGTAGTGAAGAAAGTGACAAATTATTTTCCAAATTTAAAGGAAACTTAAGGTTTTATAGGGAAACAAATAGAGGTAAAAATATTTTTAATCCTTCTTTTTCTGACAATTGTGTTCTGCTCTTATAAATAGAAAGCTCTGCTTTCATTATTTTATAATATAGTGAGTTCATCAGGCACATGTATGAAAATTGTATAGTAAAGGAAGGTTTGTGTCCACTTGGTTGGTTCATTCGACTTAGACACATCATTTACTTTATCTCAAATGGTTATTTTTTAAGCCTTGGTTTTGTACAACATGTAAAGGCGTCAGTCTTTGTGCAATATTAAGTCTTCATTCAAGTAACTTTTCTTTGTTTCTCTGCCTTTGTTTCTGCGTTGCTCCTGTACTTCTGCGAACCGTATTTCAGTGAGTAATGATGACAATGCCAGCCATGCTGTCTCCCGTTCTTACTACTGGATGTGAAGAAATTCTAGATGCGATCCAGCCAATCTGTACTCGACTCTCAGTTCCATCTTCTCAACTCACAGTGTCTTCCAAAGTCCATGCCACACCACAGCCTGGAAAATCTCCCAAAGCAGTGTCTTGAGGCAATGGTAGAGCTCGTGTCACAGCATGGTATGTCTCAGTATCACTGTCCTTCCCTGTTGATATAGTCTCTCTTACAAACCATTGTTCCATACACTTTGCCCGTTTTGTGTTTGTGTATACATGTGGTATGGCATGTCTTAACCTCACAGTGAGGGTATTAGCATAGAGTTTTGCGTATGTAGAGGTGTGGATCATTGGGAAGCATCTTAGAACCTACCTGCCACATCAGGTCCTGTCTAATCTGTATCAGTTTCTGGGTCCTCACTTATTTTTTTAACCTTGATCCTAGTGAAAAGAACTTGTCAGGTGTTCCATAGGATGTATCACAATATGGATTTGTTATATTTTTTCATCATTTGACTAAGATTAAACATTAATTTATTCACATATTTATCTAATGTTGAAGACAAAAATCCTGAACAATATATTATTTAGAAATACAAATTTAGAAAATAATAAAGAAGAATGAGGCTGAGCACGGTGGCTCATGCCTATAATCCCAGCAATTTGGGAAGCTGAGGTGGGTGGATCACTTGAGGCCAGGAGTTTGAGCCCAGCCTAACTAACATGATGAAACCCCATCTCTACTAAAAATACAAAAATTAGCCGGGTGTGGTGGTGCACACCTGAACGTTTCTTATATTCTGGGTAATAGTCTCCTAACAGTTATATGACTTGGGAATATCTTCTTCCACTATTTCAGTTGTCTTGATGGTACACTTTGCATCTTAAAAGGTATTGATCCACGTGAAGTTCAATGCATCTATTTTTTTTCTGTCACTTGCACTTTTGTGTCACATGTTAGAATCCATTATTTCACATAAGGCCATGAAAATCTATTCCTGTGTTCTCTTCTGTGGGATTTTTAGTTTTAGCTCTTACAGTTAGCCACGTATTCTATTTTGAGTCAAATACATATATGGTACAGGAAAGAGTTAAACTTCCATGTGGATATCCCTTTCTCCCAGCAGCATTTGTTGAGAAACTATTTTTTCATCTTGAATCAAATTTTCAACCTTGAAAATAAGTTTGCCCTATATATAAAGATGGATTTTGGCGTGCTCAACTCTATTCCATTGGCTTGTGTGTCTTTCCTTACGTTATGTGAGTTTTCCGTGGATGCTCTTAAAGTTTTCTTCTATGCCTAACTTTCCCAGAGCTTTTATCATGAATGGGTTTGGAATTTGTCAAATACCTTTTCTGCATCTTTAGAGGTGACCATGAGTCTTTTTAACAAAATTCTATTACTATAGTTTATAACACCAGTTGTTTTTGTATGTTTAACCAAACTTACATTGCAAGGATAGATCGTTTTGCTCCTAGTGTATAATCCTTTTTATATGTTACTAGTTAATTTTGATAGTACTTCCTTGATACTTTTTACCTATTTCATATTGGTGTGTAATTTTCCTTTCTGGAAATGTCTTTGTCTAGCTGTGGTGTCAGGGAACACTGTTTTCATACAGTGCATTGGGAAAGGTTCTCTACTCGTCTGATTTTATTGATTATTATTAATGCTGAAAGGCTTTGAATAACACACCAGTGAAGTCATCTTGACCTGGACAGAAATTGAATCCTTACAAGAATTCTAGGAGCTGGAAGGGGATCCTTTGTCGGGTGAGCCTTCCGTTGAACTCTCTGCCAGGTATCTGACCCAGAGAAACTGTAAGTACTATGTAGGGCTGGGTTTGAAAGTCTGAACTGTGTAGTAATATGTTATACAACGATCAATCTGTGATATGCCTGACAGTAAATATAATGTGGTATCTTCTATTAGATCCTTGAACAGAAAAATGACATTAGTGGAAAACCTGGTAAAATATGAAGAAAATCTATTTCAGTTAATAGTTTTGTACCACCGTCAATTTCTGAGTTTTTATAAATATGCTATGGTGATATAAGGTGTTCACATTTCAGGAAGCTGTAGGATATATGAAACTCTATTATATTTACTACTTTCTATAAAACTAAAACTATGATGAAAGCATTTCTTAAAATGTAATATTTAGGTACCAAAAAATAAAACAACAATAACAGAGACAGATTTAAACCACAGTAAAGCCACAGATCAGAGGATGAATGGAGATGCAGGGAGACTATGGCAAAGTAGCTTGCCTTATTATACCCCATTCCTACGCAGGGCACCTGCTTCAGAAGGACACCGTCACGCTCCAGGGATACTCATCCATTTTCTTCTTCCAATGACACCATTATCCATTTATCAGTTCCTGTGTTCGTAACCACTTTTCCAAGGAAAGATGCCTTTCTCACATATGTTAGAAGGCCCTGTTTGCAGGCACTTTCTGGCAGTGTCTTTGTAGGATCTCAGTATAAAGACATTTTAGAAGACATGACTTCCAGACATTAGAAGAGAAGATTGAGAAGCACCAGTGATGGGGAACATATATATTTCTGCATTAAGCGTGTTTTCTTAGTACAGATTCCTTTTTTTCCCAAGTTTTGCAAGAATACGATGCCTTAAGCCTTTGAGAAAACACTGTGATAATTCAGTTTTCTTCATTATGCAGACTCCATCACGAATTTATGGGACCACACATTCTCTTGACACTCATGTCATGGATCTATATTGTCCTTGGGTACATTAATCTGTTCTCACGATGCAGATAAAGACATATCTAAGACTGGGTAATGTATATTATAAAGGAAAGAGGTTTAATTGGCTCACAGTTTCACATGGTCGGGGAGGCCTCACCATCATGGCAGAAGGTGAATGAGAAGGAAAGTCACATCCTACATAGCGGCAGACAGGAGAACTTGTGCAGGGGAACTCCCATTTATAAAACCATCAAATCTTGTGAGACTTATTTACTACCATGAGAAGAGTATGGGGAAAACTGTTCCCATGATTCCATTTTCTTTACCTGGCCCTGCCCTTGACACATGGGGATTATTACAATTTCAGGTGAGATTTGGGTGGGGACACAATGAGACCATTTCAAGTGACAAGCCCAAAAGCCACAGAGTAGACATTATCCTGGAAGAAAGTTAACTAAATACGAAAAACGTTTATAATCATGGAGCTGTAGATTAATTCCTGCTCAAAAAGATGTGGAAATGAACCTTTAGACATCAGATGTATGAAGGCGAGGCATGTTAGTGATACAGAGTGTGTTGTGCAGAGGTGGAAATAGCCTAATAGAAAAAAGGAACGAACAGCAAGTACAGCATACCCCAGCCCACCTTCCTGTGATCTAAGAGATGGACACAAGCTGAGTGCTGACTGCAAATGTGCTGGCTAAACAAAGATCCCCACAGCAGGGGGACTGTCCCCTCTTCCTCAACACAACTCCCTGTTCACAAGCCACACCACTTTATAGAGGAGCACCAGGGATGTTCCGGAAGCCATGCCCACAAAGCATACTAAGCCATGGGACTGCATGCTACGCTCCCAAGGACATCTGCAAGGTCAATACACTTGCGTTTTCAGACCGTGATAATGGGCTACATTCTCCATACCATATTCATAGCTTCAGCGGGAAAACAAACTCCTGGGTCCTGGAGACCTAGAGTGAGAGACATAGCTGACCTTGACCATATTTCTCACTTCTCAGAAGATTGTAGCAGTAATTCAGGTGCTATTATTTGGGGCATTTATAATTCAGTAAACCTTCTTACGCCTCTAATCTTACAATTCACCCCATAGGAAAGGACAGTTTCATTTAAATTGGTGATCTTAAGTCATGGAGATTTGCTCTTTTTATTTCATTATAACAGGAGTTTCTATAAAGTAAGTGACTTGTACAATCCCATTTTCCTCTTCATTTCAATGCACACATCTGGTCTATTATGATGTGTACTGTGAAGATCATCCGTGACTAAATTCTTGAGGAAAAAAAAATCACCAAGTGGCAGACCAGGAAGGAGAGAGAAGTAGATTGTAGAAGGACAGACTCATCTCTAGGTGGCAAGAGGGTCGATGAGCTCTGAGTGCTCAGGGTTAAGACTGGAAAAGTGATAGACTTGAAACTCTGCTACCATGATGTCCCAGGCACAGAGGACACTGTGCTGAGCACTAAGCTCGCAAACATTACTATGATAGTGTGGAAAATATGATTTGTATTGAGTCTGGATTGGCCACCAGAATTCTCAGAAAGATGCCACTGAAAACACCCCATCATCTGACCATGTCCTTAGGCAAGAACCCAACGCTGTCTCCACCCTCTAGTCTGAATAAAGGGTGTATGATTCCTCTACTGGAGATTAGGGCTTCCTGTTCACTCAATTGAGCCCTAGTAGAAGCTGAAACTCTCAGTGCCAATATGCTCAACATATTCTAAATTATACGCTATGTGAGTTTCTTGTTCATTCAGTGCACTCTTTGGGGAAAGCCAAAACCTGTTTCATTTTCTAAGTATCAACAAGTGGAGCTGACAAGAGTAACAAGTGATCAGAGCAAAGCATTCCATGAAAACTGCAATGCACGTGCATCTCCATTCCCTGCTTACAGTGAGATTCACGTGATCCTCATTCATGGGATATGAAGGATAAAAGGGGAGGGAGAAAGAGATAAGTATGTTGTTGATCTGGATGAAGAATCAGATTTGGAAAGCAACTTAGAATAATCTCTGCTTATATTTCTAAGATTAAGGCAAAAAGTCTCAAGAAAACCGAATTTTCGGTCTTCAGAGAGCAGCACTCTGCTGGAAACTGGGTCCTGGATGTTTACAGTGTGCCTCTCAATGGGATACTTATTTATCCTGTTGGATACCCCGAAGCATAAGTCTTTGACGCAGCATCCTTCTCACAGGATATTTGTTTACACTGTCAGACACCCTTGTGGCACTTGTCAGACCTGGGTCCACTCCATTCCCACCAAGGTAGCCACTGTCTAGGAGAGCTCCGAGTTGGCAAAAAGTTGAGTTCACATGCGCTGGTCACATGAGACATGAGGAAGCAACTCAACAAAGCAAAGGTATTTCTTGCAGGTGTGGATCACTGGGCACCGTTGTAGGGTCTAACTGACACATTCGGTCTTCTCCAATCTGCAAGTTTCATAGTCTCCACTTATTTTTCTTGACCTTGACCCTTTTCAAATGTACAGGTCAGATATTTTGTACTTTGTAAGATGTCCCACAATATGGATTTGTCTCATGATTTCTCATGATTAAACTAGGAACATGTATACATTAAACACCTGTCATCTAAGTTTGCAGACAAGAAGAACTAAACATTATGGATGTTAGAAATATAAACAGAGATAAATATAACAAACACAAATTAGAGGTTAGCAAAAAATTTCACAGTCATAGCGACCTTAAGTGATTAAGGAACATGATTAAGCTAAGGAGATCCATTAACGGCCATGAACACATTGCTCATGTTCTATTTTATAAGGTCAGCAGTGACTTTAAATAAAAAGAAGCCTTATACATTTAAGAATCGTTTGGGGTTTACAGAATTGTTTTAAATGTAGTATATAGATTTTCCATATATCCTACTACAGTTGTTCTTTTTATTAACTTCTTAATGTAGGACATTTGTCAGAATTAACCAATTTTAAACATTATCATTAACTACTCTTCATACTTGATTCAGATTTTCTTATGTTTCACTTAATTTTTAATTTCTGTTCCAGGATCTCACCCAGGATACCTCAGCACGGTTGGGTATCATGTCTCCTTAGACTTCTCTGACTGTCACAGTTTCTTAGAATTTTCTAGTTTTTGATTACATTGACATTCCTAATGTGGGATTTCTCTGAGGTTTTTTTCATGACAAGACTAGATTTGTGGGTTTGGGAGAGGAAGATGACAGAGGAAAGGTGCCATTCTCCTCACATCATACCAAGGACACAGGCTCTCAACAGGCTTTATCATTATTAATGTTAATTTGATCACCTAGATGAAGTCATTTTTATCAAATTATCACACAGTGTGAAATTATTATTATTTTTCCTTTTCCCCATGGAATGTTTCAGAACAAAGTCACTAACACAACACACATTTAAGAAGTGGGGAGTCATGGGCCAAGCACGATGGCTCATGCCTGTAATCCCAGCACTGTGGGAGGCTGAGGCAGGGGGATCACCTGAGGTCAGGAGTTCGAGACCAGCGTGGCTAACATGGCGAAACCTCTAAAAATACAAAAATTAGCTAGGCACAGTGCACGTGCCTGTACTCCCAGCTACTCCGGAGGCTGAGGCAGGAGAATCACTTGAACCTGGAAGGCAGAGGTTGAGGTGAGCTGAGATCATGCCACTGCACTCCAGCCTGGGCAACAGAGCGGGGCTCCATACTCTATCTCAAACTAAGAAAAATGTGGGGATGTATGATCTACCTTCTTATTGGCAGAATGTCTACAAATTTATTTGAACCCTCAACCATAAACATGTGTCTATTCTATTACATATTTATTCATTTATACATAAATTATTTATATCATCATCTAAACATGGATATTAATTTTATACTTTACATATGCTAATTTATTTGATTGTTCAAATTGTTGCATGGTGGGGTATTGGAAGGTTTTCTAGTTGTCCCTGTTATAATTTTGAAATACCCACATAATTAAGGTTGAGTGTTTTATGGTTGGTTGGTTTTGTTGTTCAGCATTTTCTTTAACCACTACTAGGTGCTCCAGGCAACTCTATATTTAATTGTACTCCAGGCTAACTATATAATTGTGTAATTTCTGCTAATGTTTCCAATACCATATGATCTAATCCAGCACCACATGAATGATGTATGTAGTCTCTTACTCTCCCTGTGAAGAAGTTGATGCTGGTCTCTTAATCATACTGCCTGAACATACATGCACAGTGGTTTCAGAAGAGGTAACTTATACCCCAATGGGAAACAATTTTACCAAGTAAAGTACAGCACTTAGGTATAAATACTTTGGCTTTTAGCCTTGGCATGTCCACTTATTACCCAAGTTACTTAGGTCCATTGCTTTCCGCCACTTTCTTTAGTGAGGTTATTCCATACATTCATTACGTTGTTATATTATTTTTGGGGACATTCCTTCTTGGAAACCCTCTACCTACTAAATAAGGTTTTATGTTTGCATAATTTAGTACTCTCTTTGTGTTATAAAGTTCTTCAAAATTCAGAAAACATTATTATGTATCCACCAATACAGTATCAGAGAGAGTAATATCACTGCCCCGAAGAAACCTCCTGTATTTCCCTTATTCCACCTTTCTCTCTCCCAAGCCCCCTGTTACCACCAGACTCTTTGCTATCACTATACTTTTTTCCTTTTCTAGAGAGTCATATAGGTAGAATTACACAGTATTTTGCCTTTTCCAACTTGTATTTTTTCACATAGCAATATACCTTTTAGATTTTTGAAGTATATGTCGTGTTTTTTAGACTCCCCATCCCCTATTGTTGCAGGACAGATGAGCCCCAAATTTGGGGCTTCAACTGGCAGGGTTCTTGGCTTTGCCCAGGAAAGTATTTAAGGGCAAGCCAGTGGTGATAGATGGCAGCCTTTTATTGAACAGTACTGCTCCTTTAAGAGCAGGGCTAACTCATAGGCGTTGCATCAGTTGGTAACCTATGGGCTCTTATCAACTATCTTTACACTAAGGTAAAATACTTTCAATTACATGGAAGTTGAGGGGTGAACCAATGAAACTTAATGGCAGGTGATTCAGAACTTTCCAGGACAGGAGCAGTAACTTCTGGGTTGTTGCCATGGAAAGAGGTGGTAAATTCCTGGTTGTTGGCATGGAATTTGTAAACAGTCATGCGCTGGAGGGAATGTCTCATGCCGGTGAGCAGTGAGGACAACCAGGGATCCCTTTGTCTTCTTTTGCCAGTTTCTTTACTAGATGCTGTCTGGACCATATCTCATTATGATCAGCAGGATTGTGACTAGAAGACAACTTGCCGGTCTCCTGCCTCATAATGGCAGAAGGCATTGAGTGTCTCTTCTTGTGATTCGGATATGACTGTAGCTTTTTTGGAGAATTGGGTATTTGAATAATTTCCATTTTTGTTTGAGATATATGCCTTTTTATTTTTGAGCTCTTAAGATGTTGCTGTATATTATTAGCAATAGACCGTTATCACCTATAAAACTTGCAAATACTTGCTTTTTAATTTAACTTAAGTTTCAGGGTACACGTGCACATTCGTTACATAGGTAAACTTGTGTTATGGTGGTTTGTTGTAGATTATTTCATCACCAATGTACTAAAGCCTAGTACCCATTAGTTATCTTTTCTAATCCTGTCTCACCTCCCACCCTCTGATAAACCTCAGTGTGTGTTGTTCCCCACTGTGTGTTTATGTGTTCTTGTCATTTACCTCCCACTTATAAGGGAAAAAACATGGTATTTGGTTTTCTGTTCCTGCATTAGTTTGCTAAGGATAATAGCCTCCAGTGCCATCCGTTTTCGTGTTAAAGACATGATACTTTTTATGGCTGCATAGTATTCCATGGTGTGTATGTTCCACATTTTCTTTATGCAGTGACCATTGATGGGCATTTAGGTTGATTCCACATTCTTGCTATTGTGAATAGTGCTGCAATGAACCTATGCATGCGTGTGTCTTCTTCACAGGACACTTTTTATTTCTTTGGGTATATGCTCAGTAATGGGATTGCTGGGTTAAATGATATTTCTGGTTTTAGGTCTTCTTGTAGTCTCCACACTGCCTTCCACAATGGTTGAACTAATTTAGACGTCCACCGACGGTGTGTAAGTAATGCCTTTGTTCCACAACCTTGCCAGTATCTATTTCTTGACTATTTAATAATAGCCATTCTGACTGGTGTTAGATGGTATCACATTGTGATTTTTAATTGCATTTCTTTCAGGATCGGTGAGGTTGAGCTTTTCTTCATATGATTGTTAGCCACATATATATCTTCTGTTGAAAGTGTCTGTTCGTGTCCTTTGCCCTCTTTTTTTATGGAGTTGGTTTTTTTTTCTTGAACATTTGTTTAAGTTCCTTATAGATGCTGCATATTAGACTTTGGTCATATGCATAGGTTGCAAAACTTTTCTCCCATTCTGTAGGTTGTCTGTTCATTCTCTAGATAGTTTTCTTTTGCTGCGCAGAAGCCCTTAAGTTTAATTAGGTTTCATTTGCCAATATTTGCTTTTGTTTGCAAATATTTGCTCCCATTCTTTGGGTGTCTTTATTTTTGTTGGTGCAGTGTGAATCACAAAAGTTTCACATTCTAATGACGTTTAATATGCCTGATTCTTCTTCTTCCCTTTTGCTTTCGGCATCATATCTTAGAAAAGATTGTTTAACCTAAGACCACGAAGATGTATTCCTGTGTTATTTTCTACTTTTTGGGCCTGTTTAGCTATTATATATAGATATATGATCCTTTTGAGCCACTTACATTTTCAGTGTGAGGCAGGAGTTCGACTTGCATGGAATATGCACTTGCTTAGAAATATTTTATTAGAAATATTTATCCATATATAATTTATTTGGTGGCATTATAAAATTATTTCACTATAAATGTATGTATTCATTTTTTGAGCCTTATATTCTATTACATTGATCAACATCTATATTCTTATACCAGTTCTATAAATCTTGATTAGTATTACTTTGCAGTGAGTTTTGAAATCAGGAAGTATGTATCTCCCATGCCAACCTTTTTTCTCCTTTCTCAAAATAATTTAGGCTACTCTGGGTCTATTGCATTATATATGAACTTTCGATAAGCTTTGTGAATTTAGAGGAAGGGAGTGTCACCTGGGATTTCGATAGAGGTTGCATTAAATCTATAGATCCCTTTGGAGAATATTGCCAGCCTGGCAACATTAGCCTTTATAAGCAGTGAATAGTCAAAATTTTTTTCCGTTTTTTTTCAAAATATTTTCTATAGTTTTTGTGTATATATCTTATACTTAATTTGATAAACTTATTTTTGATGTCATCTCAAATGGAACATTCTGAGTTTTTTGTTTTAGATTATTAATTGCTAGCATATAGAAATTCAGAGGATTTTATATCTTCACCTTGTATACTGCAAGTTTGTTGAACTCATTTCTAAATTCTAAACATATTTGATTGAGTCCTTTAGAAGTTTTATACATAAGATCATGTCATATGCCAACAGAGTTTGACTTCCTTTCCATCCTCGAAGCCTTATATTTATGTTTCTAGACTAACTGTCATGTCTGTATCCTCTAGTACAATGTTGAAAACAAGTGTCAAGAGTGGAAATCCGTGTCTTGTTTCTAATCTTGGAGAAATTAGTGAACGTTTCAGATAACTTATGATGATACTTTAGTTTTTCACGGATCCCCTTTAAAAGGGAGACAGTTCCCTTATCTGCGTCATTTGCTGCATATTTTTCTCATAAGGAGTTGGAAAATTCTCAAGTGCCTATGCATCTTCTGAGATGATTATGTGGTTTTTGTTCTTTATTATATGAATACAGTGCATAGCACTAGTTGTATGTTGAACCAAATTTTGCTTTCCTGAGGTAAATACCCTTGATATAGCATACAATACTTTTTACATGTTTCTGCTTTGTTTTACTAACATTTCCTTGATGATTTTTGTCCCTGTATTCATAAGGTATATTGTTCTTCATTTTCCCTATTTGAAGTGTCTTTGTCTGGCTGCAGTATCAGGGTAAACTAACTCAGTATACAATGAGAAATCATGTTTTCTCCACTTTTTTGGAATAATTTGTAATAAATTAGTATTAATTTTTTTTAAATGATTATGATAATTCACTGATGAATTCTTCTTGATGAGGTCAGAGAGGTTAATCCTAAGAATGGTTACATGAGCTTGGAAGGAGACCCTTCCGCAGCTGAGCCTTAGCCTGGGCCATCACCTACATCTGGACTGAAGACCCAGAGAAACTGTGAGTAATATGTGTGTGGTTTTGAACCACTAAGATGTATAGTAGTCTGTTATGCACCAAGTCTTAAGTAATATACCTGACAGTAATTGCAATGCGGTATTCTAGATTAGGTCTTAGAACAGATAAATATATCATTATTAGAAACTCTGGTAAAATATGAAGGAAATCTGTAGATCAGTTAATAGTTTTGAAACATAGTGAAATTCTTAGTTTTCATGAATATACTATAGTTATTATAGTAACATTTTAGTTAGCTGAAGGGTATATGAAACTGTCTGTTCTACCTGTGTATCTTTTTGTAAATCTGCAATTATTTCAAAATCTGTTTTCTAAAATTATTATATCTTTAAAAAGAAAACAAAGACATAAGCAAAAATCTTTGGCTTCCAGAGATGAATGGGTACATAGGGAGAGAATAGAAAACGAGCATTTTTTATCTAGTCACCTTTCCAAACCCAGGTACACCTGCTTCGGGAAGGCACCATCAAGCTTTAGAGACTGTCATCCTTTGTCTCCTTCTCTGTTGCCCAGTCACCAGTTGGAGTGTCAGCAACCACTTGTTCAGAAAAAGCTGCCTTTCCTTCACATATCCAGAAAGCCCCATGTGCAGACATCATTGAGCAGTGTATATTCAGGATCCCATTGAAGCATTTTTGGGAGCTATGACTCAGATTAGAAGCCAAGAATTAGAAATTTCAGTGACAGGGAACATAAATCATATTTCTGCGTTCAGGATAGTGTTCTCTTGGTACAGGGATTTCTTCTTCAAGTAATCAGAAGACAACTGTACCTTCAAACCTTTCAGAAAAATATGTCCTAATTTAGTTCTTTTCATTCTACAGACTCCATCAGGAATTGTTTGGGACCATGCAGTCTGTTGCCCACAGCCAACCCGAAAGCCACCAAGGTAGCAGGTAAGCAGATTACAACAAACGTTTCTAAAAAATGGGTTTGGGCCACACCCTACTTACAGAGACCTGGATATGAATCTTTTACACAACAGGATTTTTGCAGTTGGATGCTAGTGAGTGGAGAAAGCAGATGACAAAGTGCTGAGCAGGGAGTTCCCAGACACACTCTAACTGCATGGAAGATGTGATTTCCCACAATACCTTAAACCAACAGTTCCTTAGAGGTTGGCCTGGACATCACAATTCTAAAAGAGATGCCATTTAAAAGAAACCAAATTCTAGACCAGATCATGAGGCAAATACCCAACACTTGGACTCCACACTCTAACCTGATTAGAAGTTGGAGTTCAGTGGAAGAATGTCTTGGATATTTGAGAACATGACACTATGTGTATTTAATTTAGCCTTGCTGGAATTTAAAACTGTAGGGGAAAATTCAGTCAACCTCCTAAATTCTGTGAGTTTTTGTTTTTGTATGTGAGTTTCTGCATACACATAAAGAAACTCCCATCGTTTAGGAGGTTGACTGAATTTTGGGTATACAGAAATTCATACTTTATGTGTTTCTTCTTCTATCAGTGTATTCCTGAGGGAACATCAAAACCAGTCCCCAAATCCAAGTACCCAAATTAGGGTTGACCAGAGTAGCAAGGGGACAGATTAAAACATTTTATAAAGACCATTATGCATCTACGTCTGCAGTGACTAAGTATAAAGTGATTTCTGTGATCACCAGCCATATGGTTAAAACGGCAAAAGGGAATGAAGAAAAAAGAGTTACATAAATATTATAGCTGAAAGAATGGAATTTATAATGAAGCTTACAAGGATCATTGGTTATATTCCTAAGACTGCAGTGGAAAGTTTCAAGATACAGCTTTTTCTAGGTCTTTAGAAAGCTATCACTCCAGTGAATTTTTCAAGTAACTCTTTATAATTGCCATCTTCTTCCTCAGTGGATTTCTTAAACCATAGTTCATAAAACTACGTTTCCATGCATAACATAAGAATTCTAGTGTTCCACTAGTAACTCTAATGTGTCTAATAGCTACGTAGAATGTAAATGCACTTGGTAAACTTATGTGATAATATTTAAACATATTCCTTCAATAACAGGTAAGAATACAGTTGATGAGCCCCCATAATCTAACACTGAGAAATTGGCAGTCACAGAGGACAGTGTATTCCACTCATCGTAGAGGGCACATTTTCACGTTTATGAAACACAGGTGCACCTTAAATTTGACAGTGTAAAACACTATTGACGAGAAGGCAACCATAATGTTATTGTCCTCATTTACATATACATGAGCTTTGTCTATAAACCTTCCATTGACATTTTCAGGTCATATCATTAACATCATATCTTGCATAAGGGGTTTCAGAAGGTTGGAAAGATAAACTCACAGGAGCAACATAGGAATCTCACAAGAAGTGCAGCATCACCAAGCTTCAGATTAGCACAGGTCATAATAATATGGGGAAAATTATGGGCAAGATGAATTGACGAGTGATTCAGGAGAGTTACATCTGAATGAGAGAAAATTTAGGAAAACCTTTTCAATGTGTTTTTCTTGTTTGTTCCATCCCATGTAATCATAGGAATGACACAAGACAAATATCCACATGTATGCACATTGAAAATAGTTTTTCCAGTAATTATAATGTATTTATATTATTACTATGTGATTTATTTATAAGTGATAAAAGTATTAGTTTCTTCGTTTGTTAGTGGTTTTGTTCTTCCATTCTGGTGTATGAAGTAATGACCTCTTACAATTGACACAAAAGATGTATCTCACAATTTATTAGAAAATTAATTTTTAGGGGTTAGTATAGGCTTGATAATATACTGCATGCTTTATATGATATCATTTCCTACAGTGCACACTGACGTCTCAAGAAGTGAGCACGATTTTCACTCCTGTGCTCCATTTTGGAGTCTGAGCTGACTTTCTGCGGGAAAGGTATAAAGGACCCTTGAGTTTGATACTGTCTGCCCCAGTCTTTGCTCACTTCAACTATATAGAATGTGTCTTGTCTGACATGCTAAATAATTTTCAGGTCTAGTTAGACAGCTCACCCTACCCTGTGACATGAAGATATTTTCCTAAATTGTGTTCTGAATACTCTTTTTATTTTTATATTTAAGCCTATGAACCAACTAGAATTGATTTTGTGTGTATGTGAGGTCATAGGTCGTATCTTGGTTGTTCCCTGTGAATATTCAATTTCCTGGAACATTTTATTAAAAACTGATCTCTGCCCCATGCATCAATGTATAAATTAACTTTTATATATGTATATGTCTGCTTTCTAGCTCTGTTTTTATTTTTTAAGGTACTGGTTGTTTCTTCTATCTTTGTGCAAATTTCACAGTCTTATTATTATCTTTTTTTTCGTTTTTTTTTTTGATACAGGGTCTCACTCTGTCACCCAGGCTGGAGTGCTATGACGCAATCATGGATCACGGCAACCTCCGACTCCTGGGTTCAAGCGATTCTTGTGCCTCAGCCTCTCGAGTAACTGGGATTATAGGTATGCGGCACCACACCTGGCTAATTCTTTTGTATTTTTAGTAGAGATGGAGTTTCACCATATTGGCTAGGCTGGTCTTGAACTCCTGACCTCAGGTGATCTGCCCACCTCGGCCTCCCAAAGTGCTGGGCTACAAGTGTGAGTCACCACACCCAGCCTACACTGTCTTATGATTAAGAGAGTCTATTTAGGACAATAATTTTCTCTCCAAAGATTGTTTTGTATTTTTTCTTTTTTAAGAGAGAGAGAGGATTTTGTCCTGTTGTCCAGCTAGGGTACAGTGACTCAATCGTAGAGGAGACTCTGTGTTTGAACTACTGGGATCAAATGATCTTCCCCTCTCATTCTCCTGAATAGCTAGGACTACAGGCACAAGCCACCATGCCTGGTTAATTAATTTTTTTTTTTTTTGGTAGAGACCAGGTCCTCCTATGTTTCCCATGCTAGTGTAGAACTCTTAGCCACGGGTAATCCTCCCTGCTTTGTCTCCCAGGGTGCTAGGATTGCAGGTGTAAGCCACTGTGCCTGGCCCAGAGCCTCTTCTTCTAACCACAGTGCTTTTCCATAATGAAGTAAAAAATGTAACAACCTGCATGCCTTGCACCTACACCAGTACTTTCAGCTGTACCTTGAATAAAGCTGTAGGTTTAGAACTTTAAAAAAAAAAATTAAATGTTAATTTTTTTTGATACAGGATCTCGCCCTTACACCTGGGCTGGAGTGCAGTGGCAAGGTCTTGGCTCACTGGAGCCTCGACTTCTGGGCTCAAGCAGTCCTCCCACCTCACTTTCCCAAGTAGCTAGGACCACAAGTGTACAACTCTGCCAAGTTAAACTTTTTTTTGTATTTTTTGTAGCGATGGGGTTTCGTCTTGTTGCGCAGGCTGACCTCGAGCTCCTGAGTTCAAGCAATCCGCCCACCTCAGCCTCCTGAGGTGCTGGGATTACAAGCATGAGCCACCGCACCTGGCTGGTTTAGAACTTAAATTGTTGCTGTAAACTCTTGAGTCTCTTAATATCCTTGTGAATCTTAGACAATCCCCCAACACCAGTCCCCACTTTATGTATAAATACTTTCAACAACAGCCATTAGTGTTGAAAACCTTGAGATGCAGCCATAGTAACCTTCTGCACTGGTGTAGACGACTCTGTGACAGGTTCCTTCTCCTCCAGACCGTGCCCACCAAAGTCAGAGCCACATGGGAGCCTCTGAGCTCAGAGCCACTGTATGGGGTCTCCATGTGCAAGGGCAGCAGCTTCCTGCCCTTTCTGTTGGTGAGGTGAGGAATTCAGTTTTGAATAAAGCTGAGCTTGTTCAGTACTGATTTTGCAGGCTGGCCAGTGACACCTTAAGACTTTATTTCTTGCATTGTAATATTTATCCTGGTTTTGATATGATTTGTTGTTCAAATGTGTTTAACACTTGAGTATAATATTTTTCTTTTTTTACTCTCATAAGCATCATCTAAAACCATATTTTAATTTTTGTGTTGTATATTTAAGGTGTTTATTCCTCTGTTTTAAAAATGGATTCACAATTATTTTTCAATGAACACTTTTAATTATTTTAATCTTTTCTCATATTTCTCTTTCCTAAATTTAATGTGAATATCATTTTTATTAGAAAAGACTGATGTTACACGTTCTCTGTTTTTTGTTTTTCTGCAAATTTTCTCTGAAATATCTCTGGTTGAAAAGGAGAAGGACAGAAACTGTTCTGGAAGCCACAAGGCAAAATTGACTCAGATTCTTATGCTTAAAAAGATGTGTGAAACTTTCCATTATATGGCTCAGTTTCTGTACATGTGAAAGGTTAACAAGGTATTGATTTGTGTAGCAGTATAGTAACACTTCACGTCTGATTACAAGGAGCAACCACTTCTTAATTGTGCAGGTGTGAACTTCATGATTTTGCCTTACTTTCTCCTTACACAAAGATTTAGACAATGGCTGGACTCCATAATTCCTTCCATCTGACTTCCATAAATGTGTACATGACATGTCTTTGTACAGATCACCTATTCTATTAGATATTATTTTCTTATTTTTGATGAGTGATTATTAAATTTGGTTTTAGTTCTCAGAGATACAAAAAATACCACTTAGAAAATGTGTACATAGAGTGCTGGATCAGAAAATATTTTTGTGCCATTTGCTTGTAAAAAGGGTATTTCAATTTTCTATTTATTGTCCTTTTCATCAGTCTTAATATTCTCAAAAGGCTTTCATGCTTGTGCTCTTTTTAGATTTTAATTTTTGTTTTAGTCAAAAAACATGTGAGGATTGGGAACACTTGTTCAAGATGTGTGACATGAGCAGTCAGCAGAGCAAAAACACTGATATTGTATGGGAATATGTAATAACAGATGGGCATTTGCTCTGCTAGGTGTGGCAGCAGTCAGGGTCTGTGAGCTTCAGTGCTGTAAGCAGAACTGACAGATCCTGCTTTAAGGAAAAAGGTGCCCCTCATCTGTTGTATTCACCCTGGCACCATTTTGTTACCAAACCCAGTAGTGACAGGAAAAGAAGCCTAAAGGTAACTAAACATTTAAATTATTTATTATTAAGGCACAAAATAAATTATATATTTCATATATTTCTATTTCAGATAGAAGCAAAATTATTGAATAAACCATAATATAGGCCTGTCCCTGTGTTGCATGAAAGCAGTGTATTTTGATTATTGCCTTTGCTTGAGTCTAAAGATGAGGCTTTGGTTAACTTGAGTTAGATGTTAGATGCTGGCAGGAGTCTGTCTTCTTTAGAGGAGCTACATGTATCCAGGAGTCAATTCCTTGTACCTTAACACCACAAAGATTAGTTAATAGCACCTGATAAGAACTTTTTCAGGGTGTTGGAGGTGGTGATACACCTCACAGTGATTAATTTTTTTAGCTTTGATAAGCCCCAGCAATAAGTCAGAGACTTAATTTAGAATTCAATTTTGGAGATGTCTGTCAAAGATGTTAGAAACCTTATAATACTTGATCAAAAGCAAACTACAGGTCCTTGTAAAACAATAGTTATTCATTTAACCAAAGTGATCATTGAAAGACTTTAAAGGCAATACAGAAAGTTACACATATGTAAAAATCTTACTCCTTTCAAATTTCATAGGTTCTTAAAAAGCAAATAAGCACTTTATAAAGGCAACGTAGGAACTATCTTGATAAAATGTAAAATCTTGTTTCTTAAGCCAGTTACCAAAAAGTCAGAGGAAAACCTTTTTTAGTGTGACTGCCTCTCCTTAGGGGAAAGCCCGTTGAGATGATCTGGAAGTACAACTTATAATAAAAAGTGCTTGAGTTTATTCAAACATGGGAAGAGTGTGTACACAGTTATGAGTAGAACTGGGGAATAGATGTCTCTTAGTAGCTGCATGGTAGCTTTCCTGATGACAGAATTTAGACACACCAAAACAACAACAACCACAACAACAACAAAAAACCACAACCCAAGAGTCTAGAATCAAGTTCTCCTGGAGGAAAACACTGCTTTTATAGACCTCTAAGATAAAATATTTCAGCATCAGGCCACAACATTTAGAAGTAAGAAAATTTACAGGAGTTGAGAGGAAGCTGAAGGATAGAGTTATCCCAGGACATGTCAAAGGGAGAAAAAGCTGATAGCAGCAGGACAACAATTGAACATTTGAGATATGAATCTCACAAGTTTTCAAAAGAAATCGATTATGGAATAGAAATTCAAAATTTCTTGTCATTTTATTAAGAGCAAATTGATACCTTAAGAAAATATTGGTTTAATATAGGGGACCATTCTTTAGAAAGACTGTTATAAACAATTCCTTTTGAATTATACCTAACTTGATTACATACAAAATTCCTTTTATAAATTCCCCTTCACGAGCCTTGTCGTGACTTACACAGACCATCTGTCACATGCTTGGACTGTACACTTGTCCTATGGTACCTATTCCTTTTTAAAATTTTTTTCAATTTTCTTTTTCTAGATTAACCTTGTAATAAGAACCTGTTGCTTAAATAACCAGTCATTTTCCTTTAGGAGAATAATTTACCATGCAAGATTCTTTCTCATATAAAATTACTCTTTTTTCTTGATAACTTTCCTTACCAAAAATACATGCCCTTGTCTATATCTTTCTTCACATCTCTTTTCGCCATATACTGCTTTCCTTTCTAGTTTGTTTCATAAATAACCTTTTCAAACTCATAATTTGAATCAACTTTTAAAAAACTTTTGAATTAGACAAAATAATTCTTTTTCTGAATAAAGACACCTCTTCTTTGGCACATTTTATAGAAACCTAGGAAAAAAGAAATCCTGAACTATCAGATATTAGTATTGTATAGATGAGAAACATTTCACAACTTTTAGAACAGTTTTCTCTATATAATAACCCTTTCTTAATTGGAATTGACCCAGACATCCAGTAAGCATCCAAAATGATTTTAAGATTTTAAATTATACAAAAATTGCACTTAGAAGCATTGATCTCGTTGACGTGTACTCAGTTTTTCCATTTTAACAGTTTACCTAGAGTACTTTTGAAAACTGGGATATTACCCAAAAGTAGTAATTATTTAGTTATGTCCCTATAACCCATTTTTAAAGTCTGTGGACATAAGGTGTTTTACCTAATTAAGAACCTTAAAGTTCAATATATGTGCATTTTGTTAATAGCACAGAAGATTTAACTGTTTTCATTGAACTAGTAATATTAAATTAGTCTAACTCATCTATAAAATCACACAAACAAAAATTATTCTGTTTTTGGCTGGGTTTATGGTCCTATAGCCTTTATGTCATATCCTGACACCTTAATATATAGACAGAGATAAATACAAAACCATTTGTTCAGTAAACTCAGATAAAAATATGCTGATCATTTTGAAGATATTTCTAATATTATGTCACCAATAATCTTAAAACCAGTTTTATTTTTCAAGGATTATTAAATTTATGTGAAATTGAAAAGCTGCCTGACTTAATTTATGAGCGCTTATTTACTTGTAAGTCAATTTAGTAACAGACTACACATAACACACATACCTACATATGTACATACACACAAACATGTCTACATATGTACATACACATCTACATATGTACATACATACATATCTACATATGTACATACACAAACACGTCTACATATGTACATACAAACATGTCTACATATGTACATACACACAAACATCTACATATGTACATACACACAAACATGTCTACATATGTACATACAAACATGTGTAAACAGGTATACACACACAAGGAAAGGTCTCATAGCTTTTACCTTGGGGTTCCAACCGGAAAGTAACAGTATACACTCAGTATTTTATAAAAAATAGCTGGATACACGTTATTGTCTGACAAAACTGGAACCTGTTTCCATGGCTAAATTGTGTTTTCTCCAATATATAATCTATGAAAGCTGTGAACCAAAATTTGAGTAAAGCAATCTTTATGGCAGCTTTGTTTTTAAGAAAGCATCTTTTACCTTTTTTTTTCCTTCAGTTTTAAACAAGTTTCCTTTGTTTACTTTCTAATTAGTCCGTAAATAATGTGTCTTATCACAGCACCAACAGCTTAGTAACAGCCAATCTGAAGCAGACAGAAAAGAAAACAGAGGAAGAGGTTTTGATGACTCTGCTTCACTTAATAGCTGCAGTTAACCATTTGAGCTCTCAAGTTTTCTTGCTATAGTTTGCCTCTCTGTTTAAAATGTTCACAAAAGTAGGTCTTAATAAGTAGCCAGCTGAAATCCAGAAGAGAATGAGAATACGAATTTCCTGTCAGGCCTCTGCAGAGGAACCAGGTTTAAAATCTGGCCTCTTTAAAAGGAGGGAAAGAGAAAAAGATAGAAAAGGAGGTTTGTGAACCTTCTAGCTGCTGCATGGTATAGGGTTGGTATCCCCACCACTCTTGCTGACATCCCATCAGGGAGAGCCCCAGTACCCTGGACATGCACAGTGTGAGACAAATCCCTCCCACCTCTGCAAGTCATGGGCAAAGGAAACTGTTTACAGCTGGAGAGAGCTAGGGGTACCTTTGACTGAGATGAGTAAGGCTGTAGGTGGCTTCCAAGATAATCAGGAAGATGAAGTTGAAAGTGAAAAAGATAGGAAGAGATCAGGGCCCACACTCAAAGGTCATACACTCACACTTACAAACAAATGGTGAGCTTCCAAACAAACCCCAGTTAAGGGCTGGGTAGAATCCTGAATTTCTTTCCTCTGTTCAAAACAGCTCCACAGGTATCTGAAACCAAGTGGAGCGATGCCCAGGAGTGCCACAAATTCAAATCCGTCAAACACTCAAATGATAGTCCCGTTAGTGAACAAGACAAAACAGCAGAGCCCCAGCGACACCCCAGAAGACACGGGAAAGCTGGGTGCAATCCGACCAGCTCCCTTGGTTACAAGGGTTGCCAGCTTCTTCAGAGGTCACATTCTTTGTACCAGCAAAGTGTCGATGGCTGCAGAAGTTGTGCGAGGAAGTGAAAGGGAGGGTCTAGGAAATGAAAGATTTTCAGCAGCCACTTGGAAGTTCCCAAACGTTCCTCCCATGGGGTCCGCTAGCCTTCAGCTGCAGTTACTCACAGGTAACCCTCCGCCTTGGTAGCAAAACCAGGCTCACAGGCTTGGGTTGCCCAGAGCACATAATGCTCCCCATATGGGCCACCAAATTTGTTACCAAACACAGGTTTGGCCACTTGTCACTGACACTATCAAATAACAAGCATGAGGGTGGTAAAAAGAAAGTGACTTTATTTCACAGTTTAGCAATGGAGAAGAACCGGGTTTGTATCTAAAGGAGCCGCTTCGGTTTTCTGGGATGAAAGCAGGGTTTTAAGAAGAGAAACTTTCATATGCAGGGCGTGCAAGGAACATGGAGGTGCGGGGTCTATGTGACTTGCTGTAAAACTTAGCTAAGAGGTCATCCGTTAATCTGACCAGTGTCATTGAGGACAGAATCGGAATGTGGATTAACTCTTGTCTTGAGACAGTCTCCCTGTGAGGGAGAATTCTGGATGGTGCCGCTTCCATTCAACATTTGGTCCTTAGAATTTCTAAGGAAACATACTTAGATAAGCTGGCAGTCCTTGCAGGCTGTTTCACTGGAGGAAACGAAGGAAGGAAAAGGTTAAATTTGCCTTTCTAAGGAGCTAAGCAAGAGGTGAACAGTGAGAAAGAGAAAAAATACACAGGTAATTTTTAGGAGAATGCTATAGTGGGTTACAATTTAACATAATTTCACTGTGTCTAAAGAGCTACCCTATACTTCATGCAAACTACATAGCCTGCGGCATTCATGGAGTGACGAAAAGAGAAAAAAATAGTTTTGAAGTGCAAAGGTAACTGGAGATTTTTTTAAGGAAAATCAGTGAAGGAAGAAACCTTTATTGGCTTCCTCTTTTGGTGAGAAATATTCTCTTATAAGTAGACAATTGTACTTTAATTATTTCATAAGGTAGTGATTTTACCAGCCACAACTAGCAGCATAACATAGGAAAGGCAGGTTGGTGTCCACACAGGGTCACTAAATCTACCTAACAAACCATTTACTTGATTTCTAAAAATATCCTTCATCCTTGGACTTGATGCAGGATTACTGAGTCATGGAAAACTTTGTGTTCTTGTAGTCATAAATGAGATGAAAGCATAAAGGTAAATTATTCTTTATTAAAGAATTCATTTAAATTACTTTTCTTTGTATCTTTGCTTTTTGTTTCTGTACTGCTCCAGTACTCCTGTGAACCACGTCTGAGTGGAGTAATGATGGCACCACATTCCAGCCTGCATGGGTATTGGCCTGAGTGCTCCCGCCTCATGAAATTCAGCCACCTCTTTCTCCAGTCAGTTCCATCTTCTCAACTCCAACTGTCTTCCAGAGTCCGTGTCACACCACAGCCTGGAAACTCTCCCCAAGCAGTAACCTGAAGCAACAGTAAACCCTCATTGTTTCGCCTCTCTCGGATGTCACTTCCTTCATTGTTTGATGTGCACTGTCTTGCAATCCATCCTTCCAGATGAATCATCCATTTTTAAATGTGATAAGCCATGTCCAATCCCCATAAGTTTTACCACAACATTTTGTTTCATTCTTCCTGCAGTTACTCCATCATTACTGTACCACCGCCTATATGGATGTAATTGTCAGTGTGATGCTGAGTAAGGAACAACGTGCACCAGTCTCACAGAGAAAAATGGACAAGCGAGCTGGCCTTCGTATCACTAAAGGGAAGGTCAGATTGGTGAATATGTAATGTCTGTAGTAGTCTTGTTGGGGACATCCACAGCATGTCAATGAATCAAAGACTTAAGTAGGATCTCAAATAATAATATCTCTATCTAAAGTCTTATACACATAGTAGAATTATTTACACTTACTGAAAAAGTTCGTCTAGAGTTTTAAATTTACATTTCATTCATATACAAATGAAAGCAATATTGAAATTAATTCCTAAATTAACTCACACATATCTTGATATTCTGATTCTGATTGTTCTGAATTAGGTTTTGACACTTATTCAAAGTGATTATTGATACAGTTGGATCAATATTCACCATGTTTGTTACTGTCTTCTCGTTTTTGCGCTGCCCCTGTTTCCAATTTTGTCTTCCATTCATTTTCCTTTTTTTGTGGTTTTTATTCAGCATTTCATATAATTCAATATTCTTTCTTAGCATCTCAGACTTTTTTCATACTTTTTTATTAGTTAAAAAAAGCTTATAATTTTCATATTCTTAGTTGATCTTACATATAAAAGCTTATTTAAAATAATTATATTCAATAGCAGACAGGTGCCTTTCAATAAAATAGTAGCAAGGCTGAGTCGGTGGTTCAGGCTTGCAATCACAGCAGTTTGGGAGGCCCAGGTGGGTGGATCACCTGAGGTGGGGAGTTTGAGACCAGCCTTGCCAACATGGTGAAACCCCATCTCTACTAAAAAAAATACAAAATGTAGCTGGACGTTGTGACACACATCTGTAATCCCAGCTGCTCAGGAGGCTGAGGCAGGAAAATCGTTGAATGCAGGAGGCAGAGGTTGTAGTGAGCGTAGAATGCACCACTGCACCCCAGCCTGGCTGATAGAGCAACACTCTGTTTCAAAAAAAAAAAAAAGAAGCAATTTATTTAATTATATTTTTGTAAGTATAAGATATATATACACACTTCTAAGTAAAATGAAAGACAGGAAAACAGGGACAAAAGGAAAAATACAGGAAAAAGGAAGAAATAGTTAGAACTATTATAAGATGGTTACACTACTTCTGAAGCAGTATGATTTTATATGAAAGGAGCTTAGATTAGTTGTAAATATAAATTGCAACCTCTAGGGCAGGATACTGGAACGGGAGCCTCAGTTTTTTGCTGTCTGTGGCCAGAGGCTGCATTCAGTTATTTCCTATGTTGGCTTCTCTCCCATGGCAGAATGTGTCATCAAAGCCACCATGGGAGAGAGCCTGCAGCAAGACAGGAATCATAATCTTAGGTAACATGATTATTCAAGTGACGTCCTATCACATTGTAGTTTTCTGATGTATCAAAGCAAGTCTCGGTTTCTCCGCAAAGTCAAAAGGAAAGGATTAGAATATTGGGTTATGTACACCAAGCTGTGAGGATCATTGCGCACCATCTCAGCGCTCACCTGCCAACATCAGGTCTTTCTTAATCTGAGACAGGTTCTCAGTCCTCACTTACTTTGCTGATCTTGGCCTTTGTGAGAAAACAGGTCACATAATTTGTAAAATGTATCAGAATCTGGATTTCTCTGAATGTTTCTCATGATTTTACTGAGCCTTATAGTTAAAGACATGTAATTGTCTATTTGTGAAGACAAGAAACAGCGAACAGGACATTATTTACAAATACAGATTTAGAGACCAAAACTAAGAAAGAAAAGTTTGCAAATGGAAAAAGGAAAATTAAAAATAATAGTGCTGTTCACCAGGGTAACAAAAAGGGTAGTAGGGAAGTGAGCACCTGGGACACTACAAGATCGACAGTGTTCTGCTTAGTAAGCTCAGTAGTATAATTTAAAAAATATGTATGTTTTATTTATTTGTTTTGTTTGCTTGTTTTGTTTTTTTGGTTTTTTGGGTTTTGTTTGAGATGGAATCTCCCACTGTTGCCAAGCTGGAGTGCAGTGGCACAATCTCGGCTCACTGCAAGCTCCGCCTCCCAGGTTCAAGCCATTCTCCTGCCTCAGCCTCCCGAGTAGCTGGGACTACAGCCGCCCGCCACCACGCCCGGTTCATGTTTGTTTTTTTAGTAGAGACGGGGTTCCCCATGTTGGCCAGGATGGTCTTGACCTCGTGATCCACCCGCCTCAGCCTCCCAAAGTGTTGGGATTACAGGCATGAGCCACATCGCCCGGGCTATTTATTTGTTTTTTTAAAATATTTTTTACAATACTTTTGGATTTACAGAATAGTTGGAAGTACATACTGAGAGTTTATATATACTCAACACATAATTTCCCTTTTATAAATTCTTACATTCATTTGAAACACTTGTTGCAGTTGGTGAACCAATATTATACATTATCATTCACCAACATTCACAATTAATCAGATGTTCTGTTTTCATGTAACGTCCATATTCTGTTCCAGGATTCCGCCCAGGACACCACATGACATTTAGGTATCTTGTGCCAGTTTCTCAGATGTTTCCTATTTCTGATGTCATTGAAATCCCTCCTTTGGGATGTCTCTGGTGTTTTCCTAATGACTGGATGGCCGGTGTGGATTTAGCAGAGGAAAACCACAGAGGGAAGGTTTTATTCTCATGATACTGTGACAAGAGTACATAGTATCAACATGCTCTATCACTTTTTTTTGAGATGGGTCGCACTCTTGCTCAGGTTGGAGGGCAGTGGCGTGAACAAAGCTCACTGCAGCCTCGAACTCTTCGGCTGGAATGATCTTCCACCTCAGCCTCTTGAGTAGATGGGACTGCAGGCATGTGCCACCACATCTGGGTGATTTCATTTTACTTTTACTTTTATGGAGGCAGAAACTCAAGACATTGCCCAGGCTGGTCTCTAAGCCCTGGCCCCAAGCGTTCCTCTCACCTCAGGCTCCCAAAGTGCTGGGATTACAGGTGTGAGCCGCTGTACCCAGCTGCTTTATCATGGTTAATGTTATTTGATCGCATGGATGAGGCAGTTTAGCTCAGTTTTCTTCACTATAAAATTAATATTATTCCTCTTTTCATGTTGTACCTTTTGGAAAAAACATCACTATGCCCAGCGCATACATAGAAAGTAGGAAATTATGCCCCATTTCCCTATGGGCAGACTTTCTATAAACATCATTTGAGTTTCTGTAAAAAACATTTAACATTCTTTGGGCTGTTCTGGATCACTTGCATTTTTCTGTGTGTTTTAGAATCAGTGGTCCAAGAACTGCTAAAAATGAAAAAAATTTAGAATTTTAGTAGGGCTTGTATTGAATCTGAAGATGTATTTAGAAAGTATAAGCATCCTGGTTAATACTTAATAGCTTTCTGATCAATGAAAAACTAGTTTATATAGTATATTACACTAATTCTTGTATTCATTTATTTAGGATTTCTTTAAGACTTCAATATTATTTGTAATTTTCAGTATATATATCTTGCAGTTATTATGTTATTTTCAAATATATTTTCTTTTTGATGCCATGTTACATGAAATTATTTTGAGAGTCATTATTTGATTAGTTTCCATTGTATAGGAATGCAATTTATTACATAGATCATGCATACTGAATTTTGTTTTTGTTTCAATGTTGTTTTAGTGAATATTTTAGGATTTTCTATATATTAGGTTATGTCACTGGCCAACAGATTGTTTGACTTCTTCCCTTTCAATTTGGAAGTCTTATATTTATTTTTCTATCCTACTTTTATAAATTATGTCCTCGAGCATAAGGTTTAGTTGAATTAGTGGGAATAGGTAAACTTTTGTGTTTATAATTTTGGGAATATTAATGAGACCTACTTGATACCATGTGTTTTCATGTGAATTTTTCATAGGTGCCTGTTTTAGGGAAGAACATTCCCTTTATGCAAAATTTGTTTAGTGTTTTTACTGTGAATGGGTTTTTGAATTGGAAAGTGCTTATTCCATACTTTTAGATGTGATAATGAAAATTTTGTTGTTATATTAATATAGTTATTACACTAATTCTTTTTATATGTTTTACCAAACTTATGATCCTGAGTAAATAAATAAATTAGTGTTTAATTCTGTTTTACAATCCTGATTTGTGTTGAAACTATTTCCTTGAGAATTATTGCCTAGCTATCCGTAAAGCATATTAGTTTATAGTTTTCATTTTTTGGATTGTCTTTGTCTGGTTGTTACCTCAGAGAAAACTGCCTTATAGGACACACTGCACACTGATCTCTTCTCTGTTATTTTATTTTTTTGGAGAACAGTTAGTAAAAAATTGCTGTTGTTATTTTAAAGGTTTGGAATAATTCATCAGTGTAATCTTCTCAACCTGGTCAATCACATGAACTTAGAAGATGATTCCTCCCCAGCTGATCCTTCAGATGAGACCTCAGCCTTTGCAGTCATCTACATGTAGATTCCTGACCCAGAGAAACTGTGAGTAATTTGTGTATGCTTTTGAGCCACTAAGCTATGAGGTAATTGGCTATGCTGCAATAAACAATAATACACTTGATGGTAAACATAGTATGTTATCCTTGATTAGATCCAAAAAAATGAAAAATGGCATTAGTGGAAAACCTGGTAAAATATGAAGACAGTCAGTACTTTAGTTAATAGTTTTGTGCCTTTGTCAGTTTGTGAGTTTTCACAGATAGTCTATGGTTATGTGTATGATATTAATGTTGCAGGAAATTGAAGGGTATATCCAAATTTTGTAAGATTTTAACAACTCTCTATAAATCTAAAATTATTTCAAAATAAATAGAAGTGTAGACATGGCTCATATATTTGAGATCAGGTCTTCCTCTTAACTTAATTAAGCTTTCATGGAGTTTTAACTCATGGTACAAATGCAATAACATTATAAAATATAAATGAGATGAGTTTCTATTTTACTCACTCTATTCTTCAGGGAACACTAAAGTCCATTCTTCTTCTCAAGTATCCAAAACTCAAGTTGATCCAAGTAACAAGTGGACGGCATAAAAGATTGTATGAAAACCATAATGCATCTACATCTTCAGTTACTAATCATAAAATGATTTGTATGATCATTCTTCACATGATTAGAATGACTATGGGAAAGAAGAAAAAGAAATGCAACTTTCTTGATTTAAAAATCGTATCTGTGCAAGAGTGATGGCATACCCCTGTAGTCAGTCCCAGCTGCTAGGGAGGGTTGTTAGGATGATCATGTGATACCAGGAGTCTGAGTCTGTGTAGTGTGCTATGATTGTGCCAGTGAATAACCATGCACTCCAGCCTGGGCAACATAGTGAATCCCCGTTAAATAAATTAATTAAATTAATACATAAATAAGTTACAGAGATCATTGTTTACATTTCTATTATTAGGGCTCAAATCCTTTAGATAGAGTTTTTTGTTTGTTTGTTTGTTTGTTTGTTTTGAATTGGAGTCTCACTCTGTCACCCAGGCTAGAGTGCAGTGGTGCGATCTCAGCTCACTGAAACCTCCACCTCCCAGGTTCATGCCATTCTCCTGCCTCAACCTCCCGAGTAGCTGGGACTGCAGGTGCCTGCCACCACGCCCGGCTAATTGTTTTGGTTTTGGTAGAAACGGGGTTTCACCGTGTTAAACAGGATGGTCTCGATCTCCTGACCTCATGGCCTACCTGCCTCGGCCTCCCAAAGTGCTGGGATTACAGGTGTGAGCCACTGCACCAGGCCTGAAATTTTTCTTTATCTTTGGAGAGCTACGACTCCAGCGCAAACTTTCAAATAATGCTTTGCCATTTTTACTTTCCCTCTCAAGGATTCCTGGAACTATAGTTTGTAAAATTATCACACAGCATGTATTTTATTTTTACTTATGTTTTCTCTAAGGCCTCTATGGACGGTGGATATAACCTATAGCCTTGCACAGTACGACTCAGGGTTTGGTACTGGCTGTGCCTTTCATGGGATGCTTGCTTATCCTGATCGATGGCCTAAAGCCGAACTGTCTAGCTTACATCCGGGTATCTTTCTCAGAGAGTACTTGTTTATACTGTGAGACACCCTGTGGATCCTGTCTGACCTGTGTCTAGTTTATTTCTACCAAGGTAACCACTCTTTAGGGAGAGTGCTAAGTGGGAGAAAAGTGATGTCCATGTGTGTTCGTCAAGTGAAATACAGAGGAGGCAACTCAACACAATGTGTATAATGGTGTTAGTAATGTATTACTAACCAACCCCAGTAAGAAGAGGCCAGCATTCCTTGAAGTACCAATGAAAATGAAGAGCTCTCCAGGCCACACACTCATAAGCAGCAGGGGTGATTGAGGAGGAACTAGAGAAAGACATGCTATTGCGCCATTTGTCTGAAGTCTTTATGGGTGTATTTGTCAGTTTTTTTTTTTTCTACAGGGAGATAGATAGGTAGGTAGGTAGGTAGATAGATGCGTAGATGGAGAGTTGATAGATAGACAATAGTTAGATGAATGGCATTTTGTTTGGGGATTTACTCGTGTAACATTGTAGAGTCGGAGAATTCCCAAGACAGCCATCTGCGAGTTTAAGGACCTTGGATGCTGTAGCGTGATGGCTCAGTCCAAAGCTGAAATCTTCAGAACCAGGGAAGCTCTTGGTGTAATTCTCAGTTTGGGACCAATGGCCTGAGAATCCAGGACAGTTACTGGTATAAGTTCTGGAGTTTCAAGGTCATAGATCATGGAGTTGTATTTTCCAAGGGCAGGAAACGGAGTATACTTTCTCCTGGAGAGAGACCGGAAAACTTTTAAAATTTTTCGTTTTTGGTTCTATTTGGTCCCCAAGGAGATTGTATGCTGCCTTCCCTCATTGAGGGTGGATTTTTCCCACTAAATTCCCTGACTCATACCAACCTCCTCTGGAAACACCCTGGCAGACACACCCAGAAGTATGATTTACCAATTCTCTAGGTATTCTTTAATCCAGTCAGCGTCTTAAATTAACCATGACAAGTCCAGCACCTTTCTAGTTGGCACCTATATGTATCACCTCAAGCCATAACTAACCTTTAGATACAGACAATAACAAGGCAATAGTTCTACCTAACATGATGCAGCCATCCTGTGTGCAACCAAAACACACTATACTATTTGTCTTAAGAGCAGTGGAAGTTTGTGGGTGATGTTTACTCTTCTTCGGATACCCCATAATTTCAATACAAGTATGTTAAATTGCTAACACTTAACTGTTAGTATCAATTTAACACATTCTTGTGTTTTGTGATAAAAGAAGAAGAGGGAAATAAAAACGTTATTTGCCAAATATATTAATATAAAACATGCAAATATGTTCTTAACAAAGTAGATAGGAAATACTAGTGACAATTTTAATCCTTGTTTCTGTAACTGGTCACCTGGTGCTGTCTGGTATGTATGCATCTATTTATTTTATCATTTATTTTTTATTTTTTATTTTTTGACACAGAATCTCACTCTGTCTCCCAGGCTGAAGTGCAGTGACATGATCTCGGCTCACTGCAAGCTCCGCCTCCCTGGTTCACACCATTCTTCTGCCTCAGCCTGCTGAGTAGCTGGGACTACAGGCACCCGCCACCACGCCTGGCTCATTTTTTGTATTTTTAGTAGAGACGGGGTTTCACTGTGTTAGCCAGGATGGTCTTGATCTCCTGACCTTGTGATCCACCTGCCTCAGCCTCCCAGAGTGCTGGGATTACAGGCGTGAGCCACTGTGCCTGGCCCTGTCTGGTATTTATAACTCCCTTCTACTGCTACCCATTCTGTATTCTCTTTGTCTTCAGCAAGCCCCTTGGTGGTCCTGGGTCTTTACCAGGCAGGGTGATGCAAACCTTCATTCCTGAAACATCTGGAGCAGTTGTATTCTTGTCTGGAATGGTTGTAATAATCCATTGAACTTAATAACAGGGAATAGGTAATACTAAGACTTTGTTTTAGTCCATTTTCTGTTACTGATAACAGAATACCCGAAACTGGGTAGTTGATAAAGAAAACACATGTATTTCATACAGTTATGGAGACTGAAAAGTCCAAGGTTGGCAGGTTGTATGTGGCGAGATCCTGTTGCTGGTTGGGACTCTCTGAAGAGTTCTGAAGTCTACAGGGTGTCATATGGCAATGGAGTAGCGCTTGCTGACATGCAAGATCATGTCTCCCCTCTTATAAGCCACTCTTCTCTCATAATAGACTATTAATCTTTAAATATTAATGTATTGATCCATGAAGGGATTAATTCACTTATGGGGTCAGACTCTTCATGATCCAATCACCTTTTAAAGGCCTCACAATTCAACACTGCCATGTTAGGGATGAAATTTCAGCATAAATTCGGAAAAGAAGCTATATTCCATCCCTAGCACTGCACTTCTGACTCTCTAAAAATCACACCCTGTCACAAAAGTTTTATTTCATTCCTATAGTTCCAAGGCTTAAATTGTTCCAGCACCAACAGAAAGTTCTAAAATCTAAAGTCTCCTCTGTCAGCCCATGAAATCAAAACAAGATTTCTTGATAGAAAATTCGGCAAAAATCTAAAGTCTCCTCTGTCAGCCCATGAAATCAAAACAAGTTTTCTTGATACAAAATTTGGCCGTTGGATTGTTAATGCCCACTGGGTTCATGTTGGCTGCTGCCCAGAGAAAGCCACTTTACCAAGATAAGGGAATTACTATGGAGAAAATTTTATACATGTAGAGCCAGCTAAAAGAGAGAGCAGAGTTTTCATATTACTCAAAACTGCTTCTCCAAATACTCAGAAACTAGAGTTTTTATAGATAGTTTTGTGGGCAGGGGGTTAGAGAAAGGGACATGCTGATTGGTTGGGTCAGGGATGAACTCTTAGGAAGTCAAAGCCGTCTTCTTTGCTGACTCAGCTCCTGGGTGGGGGCACATATCCAGATGAGCCAGTTTACTGGTTTGGGTGGCACCCGCTGATCTCTCAGAATGCAAGTTATGAGAAATACCTCAAACACCAATCTTAGGTTTTACAATAGTAATGTTATGTATAGGAGCCATTGGGGAGTTTATTAATCTTGTGGCCTCTGATTGTATGACTCCGGAGCCATGCTTTCTAATACGGTGCTTAATTTGTTAGTTTTACAAAGGTGATTGTGGTCCCTAAACAATGAGTGGTTTTGTTTCAGGGAGGAGCTGTTATTATCTTTGTTTCAAAATTAAGCTACAAAGTAAATTTCTTCCAAAGTGGGTTTTGTTTTTGCCCAGGAATAATCAAGGGCCGCTTGGAGGTTGAATGCAAGATGAAGTCACTTAGGTTATATCTCTCTCCCTGTCATAATTTTCTCAATTACTGTTTTTGTAAATGGGATTTCAATTTCCCCTTCTGAGTTTCATTGCATCTTATTCTTAAGGCGTGAGGTACAGAGTTGGGAAAAGGCCAAAGACCATTCTAACTTCTGTCTGCTGACAAGGGGTGTACTTGAGATAGGGTTTGGCCCCAGAGTAAGTGGAATGAAACTGCTTTGTAGCTGTCTGCATGTATTCGCAGATGCGTGGTTGGGGTTCCTAGGCTTGCATGGCTGATGTTAGTACTGTCATCCACAGTTTCAGTACAGCAGTTAAGTGAACAGCAAACTCTAGGATAATGGGTCCTAATATAAGGAGTGGAAGTCCTAGCTTCAGAAGTCCTTATGTAATTCGTCAAAATCCCTGAAGGATTAGAGTGAATAGCCCTAAGAACCAATCAGACATGGGGTCAATAGTCAAGAGAGATTTGGGTCAGAGGTTGTTAGAAAGACAAATTGGGATAAACAGGAAAGAGCAAATTTAAATATACCATCTCATATCTTTTTAGTTAGTTTCCTAGTTCTCCGAATATATCCTAGCTGTGTTTCATTCCAGGAGGTGTCACTGCAAATGAAGTAGGCTCCCTTATGTGATTAAGGCAAAAAATATTTTCAACAACAGGCATTTGTATGGAAATAGAAAATAATAACAAAGGTTGATGTTGGGCACAATGTATCCAGATGTCAGATTCAAAGCATTTTTAAGTTGCAAAGGAGGATAGCGATGACAATCTCACGTATTTATTATCTGTATCTCCAGGGATAAGCTTCAGTATGCAGGGCATCCGGAAGAAGGTCGTAGCCATTTCATTGAGTCCAGGTCAGAAAAGTGGAAGAAAAATGTGGATGTATTAGTTTGAGGACTTTAGCTCTGAGAGATTTCAGGATTCAGTACAAAGTGCAGAAAATAATAAAAAGCTCAAAAACAATGGACAAGACCAGAATCTAACAACAAGTGTGCTATAGTATTTTTCTGAAATATAATGTTTCGCTCCTTAGTTTTCATTTTTATTTAAGACATATCATAGTAGGACACATTTATTTGCAAAATAAGTTTTGGTATTATTATAGTTAGCCTGATTATTTGTGTAAAGTTCAGCCAGATTAATTATTTCCCATATTAGCTCTTTCTAAACTGGATTTGCTGGAACTTTGTTCCCTAAGGAATCTCGGATTGAAGTTTTTTAAAGCCTTGAAGGGATGTATCTGTGCCTGCAAATACTAGTACACGTTGGTTGAATTTCTCTCTTCTTCAGCTCCCAAGATAATTTGGGAATCATAGGCCTGTCAGAATGTGACAGTTTTTACTTACCACAGGTCAGGAACCCTGTGCAAGGCCTGTGTAGATAGTTATGAGGCCAGTTTCTTCAAGGGGCTTTTATCATCTCTGTTGGTCAACTTCAATTCCTCAAGCCTGTCTTTTTGTATTTGAAAGTAGGCCATTCCACTGGTAAAATAACCGTATCTTTGGTAAAATAATCTGTGCCTACAGTTGTGTTCTGTTACAAAAGAAATCAGATTCTTACTGTACTTAGGTAAATAACTATATCTCCTTGGTATGGAATCCTCATAAGTAGTTTTCAAATTTTGGAGAAATCAAGTGGAGAATATGAACTATCTTTCAACTTTTGCTCACAGGAATATACTTTAGTCAATCATGAGAAGCTGTAAATAGCTGAAACGAAAAATGTTGTCTTGACTCTGAAAAATGACAAAAAGGCTCAGCAACTTTTCAAGCAACAAGTCATAAAAGGATTATTTTGGTCTTCTATTAGTTCAGTCCATGAAGTTAACTTTGTCTGACCTTGAGCCAGCAGTCCTCATAAACATACAGCTATCTATGAGAGTTTGGAAGTTTGTTTTGTTTTTTTCCTATTTCAATGCCCCAGTCTTTAGTTATGAGAAACCTGTATTCAGGAGAACATTTCAAACAGCAAACACCTTTTGAATAGTTTAAGAAAAAAAAAAAACACAGTAATCTGTGGATGACAATTATCTCAGGACAGCCACTGTTTTATTAATTTTACTTTGATTTTTTTTCTCAAGCCACCCGGGCTGGAGTGCAGTGGCACAATTATGGCTCACTGTAGCCTCACCTTCCTGGGATCAAGCAATCCTCTTTCTTCAGCCTCCAGAGGAGCTGGGACCACAGGCAAGTGCTACCACATACAGCTAATTTTTTCATTTTTTTGTAGAGATAAGATCTCACTATCTTGCTCACGCTGATCTCAAATAGCTGAGCTCAAGCAATCCTTCCAATTAGCCACCTAAAGTTATAGTATTACAGGCACGAGCCACCGTGCCCAGTGAGGACGTTACAGGCATGAGCCACTGTGTCCAACGAGGCCATTGTTAAAGACACAATCGACAAAGAAATCCGGTCATTTCTGTGGAACATAACAATTTAACATAATAAACATAATTATTAGTGATAACATATACAAAGACATATTAGAATTACAGGAAACATATAATTTTGGAATACATCCTAATAACATATTTATATAAATATAACCCAAAGAAAGTTAAGCATAATTTTGTATTTGACAATGTTTTCTGTAGGTTAATATACCAAATAAATGAAATATGTCTCTTTTGGACTTCAGGGGACCTAATACTTAAAAGACTAATGAGTTAAAAGAAAAATTCTTAGTTTATAATTGTATTTTTCAAAGTTTGTGAATGTTAAAGGCTTAAAACACTTCATATCACCATATAGAATCCCAGATAACCACAAATCATTTGCTTAGCCAAAACAGTAGCTCAAAAATTCAAAAAGGCAAAAGCCTTTATTCATTGGTAGAGAGGCGACTCTGATCTCCCAACAACAGGACCAAATAAAGTCAGCATGAGGCTATCTGAATCTGTATCTTCTCTCTCCTCTACTTTTTTCAGTTTAGAAGACAAATAAAAATACTTTATTATCTCTCAGTAGTATACAGAAATCTTGTTTAAAGAGAAGACCAAATTTTACCTTTGTATTAGTGTTTTATTAATGTCAAACCCAATTTTTACATAAAACCTTATAAACAAAACTATCAAATCTAAATCAGTTTGACTCTAACTGTTTACAACTTCCTACTAAACAACTGATTAATGCTCAATGAAAACTCTGTTTATCACACTTTAGCGTGCAGATTCTGGGCCTGTGTCATTGTGATTTTTACCTTAATGATCATTCTGTAGAAAAACTAACCCGCTTCAAGTTTTGGTAAGCTAGGTACACTCACACACAGAACTTTCTTTACAAGACCAATCTTCTACAAACCTTTATAATTTGCTTAAACCTTACATTTTTGTCCTATTATTTTTTTAACTTAAGACAATTTTTAAAACCTCTAATTTAGACAAGGTTACTTTTTAAAACAAAAATCATATCTTTAGGTCTTTTTATAATTTTTTATAAAAAGACATTTTATAATTTTTACATGCCTTGAATGTAAATGTTTTCTCAGTAGTATCACACGTGTTACAGTGTTAAATCTTCACAACTTTTATTTTTAGTGAAAGCAGTTTTAATTTCATATCAAATGCAGAGCCTAGGACACAGGACAGAAATGAAGATAATGTCTGACACTATCCAACATACCTAGGGGGCATGGCTAACTCAACATGTCCCCAGGCTTTACCTGGAAGCTACTGGCTCTAATGCAGGCAGGTTGGACAATTACAGAAAGTCACAGATATTTATAACCTTAAAAAAGCAAAGAGAATATCTGACCTGCCTAATTTAGTCCAAATGTCTAAATGTTGAAGAAATAATGTTATTGTACCAGTAATCTTTAGAGCTATCTTTATTATTCAAAGATCATTAGAGTCATGTGAACTACAAAGCATTGTAGTTAATTTTTTTGATAAAATATTTTATTTAAGTGCATAAATATGCCAATTAATTAGAGCTCTTTTATATAGTTTGTTAGCAAAATATTAATTATATGAAGCATATAAATACACAGACATAGAGAAGCAGATCTGGTAAAGTTATATGGATTCTTCATTTGTGAGTTTTTAAGTTTTTCTTTTTCATTTTAGATCATCAGTCTCTTGATTACCTGTTCCCTGCCCCAAACAGTTTTTAACCAGGCAGTTCCAAATTTTTATTTTAAAGGGATAAATCTTAGGTGAAATAAAATAGATAATTTATATTTTATCTAAACCAAGGAAAAATGTGGGAGTTTCAGTCAGGATGGCCAGGAAAGGCAGACACTCTTCAATTTGGAGATTTGGAGATTGGTTAACTTCAGGTTGATATTAGATGCTGGCAGGAGTCTGTCTTCTTTAGAGGAGCTACATGTATCCAGGAGTCAATTCCTTGTACCTTAACACCACAAAGGTTAGTTAATAACACCTGATAAGAACTTTTTCAGGGTGTTGGAGGTGGTGATACACTTCACAGTGATTAATTTTTTTTTAGCTTTGATAAGCCCCAGCAATAAGTCAGAGACTTAATTTAGAATTCAATTTTGGAGATGTCTGTCAAAGATGTTCAAAAGCTTAAAATATTTGATCAAAAGCAAACTACAGGTCCTTGTAAAACAATAGTAATTCATTTAATCAAAGTGATATTTGAAAGACTTTAAAGGCAATACAGAAAGTTACACATGTGTAAATACCTTACTCCTTTCAAATTTCATAGGTTTTTAAAAACCAATTAAACACTTTATAAAGGCAACGTAGGAACTATCTTGATGAAATGTAAACTCTTGTTTCTTAAGGCAGTTACCAAAAAGTCAAAGGAAAACCCTTTTAAGTGCGACTGCCTCTCCTTAGGGGAAAGCCCGTTGAGATGATCTGGAAGTACAACTGATAATAAAAAGTGCTTGAATTTAGTCAAACATGGGAAGAGTGTGTACACGGTTATGAGTAGAACTAGGGAATAGATGACTCTTAGTAGCTGCATGATAAGTTTCCTGATGACAGTGAAAATTTAGACACACACACACAAAAAATACCCCAAGAGTATAGAATCAAGTTATCCTGGAGGAAAACACTGCTTTTATAGACCTCTAAGATAAAATATTTCAGCATCAGGCCACAACATTTAGAACTAAGAAAAGTTACAGGAGCTGACAGGAAGCTGAAGGATAGAGTTATCCCAGGGCACGTCAAAGGGAGAAAAAGCTGATAGCAGCAAGACAACAATTGAACATTTGAGATATGAATCTCAGAAGTTTTCCAAAGAAATCGATTATGGAGAAAATCAAAATTTCTTGTCATTTTATTAAGAGCAAATTGATACCTTAAGAAAATATTGGTTTAATATAGGGGATCATTCTTTAGAAAGACTATTATAAACAATTCCTTTTTAATTATACCTAACTTAATTACATACAAAATTCCTTTTATAAATTCCCCTTCACAAGCCTTATCATGACTTACACAGACCATCTGTCACATGGTTGGACTGTATACTTGTCCTATGGTACCTGTTCCTTTTTAAAATTTTTTTCGATTTTCTTTTTCTAGATTAACCTTGTAATAAGAACCTGTTTCTTAAATAACCAGTCATTTTCCTTTAGGAGAATAATTTACCATGTAAGATTCTTTCTCGTATAAAATTACTCTTTTTTCTTGATAACCTTCCTTACCAAAACTACATGTTCTTGTCTATATCTTTCTTCACATCTCTCTTCACCATTTACTGCTTCCTTTCTAGTTAGTTTCATAAATAACCTTTTCAAACTCGTAATTTGAATCAACTTTTAAAAAACGTTTGAATTAGACAAAACAATTCTTTTTCTCAATAAGGACACCTCTTGTTTGGCACATTTTATAGAAACCTAGGAAAAAAGAAATCCTGAACTATCAGATATTAGTATTGTATAGATGAGAAACATTTCAAAATTTTTGGAACAGTTTTCTCTATGTAATAACCCTTTCTTAATTGGAATTGACCAAGACATCCAGTAAGCATCCAAAATGATTTTTAGATTTTAAATTATACAAAAATTTCACAAAGAAGCATTGATCTCATTGACATGTACTCAGTTTTTCCATTTTAACAGTTTACCTAGAGTACTTTTGAAAACTGGGATATTACCCAAAAGTAGTAATTATTTAGTTATGTCCCTATTACCCATTTTTAAAGTCTGTGGACATAAGGTGTTTTACCTAAGTAGAAACCTTAAAGTTCAATATATGTGCATTTTGTTAATAGCACAGAAGATTTAACTGTTTTCATTGAACTAGTAATATTAAATTAGTCTAACTCATCTATAAAATCACACAAACAAAAATTATTCTGTTTTTGGCTGGGTTTGTGGTCTTATAGCCTTTATGTCATATCCTGACACCTTAATGTGTAGACAGAGATAAATACAAAACCCTTTGTTCAGTAAACTCAGATTAAAATATGCTGATCTGTTGTTTCCTGACTTTTTAATGATCGCCATTCTAACTGGTGTGAGATGGTATCTCATTGTGGTTTTGATTTGCATTTCTCTGATGGCGAGTGATGATGAGCATTTTTTCATGTGTCTGTTGGCTGTATGAATGTCTTCTTTTGAGAAATGTCTGTTCATATCCTTTGCCCACTTTTTGATGGGGTTGTTTGTTTGGTTTTTTTTTTTTTTTTTCTTGTAAATTTGTTTGAGTTCTTTGTAGGTTCTGGATATTAGCCCTTTGTCAGATGAGTAGATTGCAAAAATTTTCCCCCATTCTGTAGGTTGCCTGTTCACTCTGATGGTAGTTTCTTTTGCTGTGCAGAAGCTCTTTAGTTTAATGAGATCCCATTTGTCAATTTTGGCTTTTGTTGCCGTTGCTTTTGGTGTTTTAGACGTGAAGTCTTTTCCCATGCCTATGTCCTGAATGGTACTACCTAGGTTTTCCTCTAGGATTTTTATGGTATTAGGTCTAACATTTAAGTCTCTAATCCATCTTGAATTAATTTTCGTATAAGGAGTAAGGAAAGGATCCAGTTTCAGCTTTCTACTTATGGCTAGCCAATTTTCCCAGCACCATTTATTAAATAGGGAATCCTTTCCCCATTTCTTGTTTCTCTCAGGTTTGTCAAAGATCAGATGGCTGTAGATGTGTGGTATTATTTCTGAGGACTCTGTTCTGTTCCATTGGTCTATATCTCTGTTTTGGTACCAGTACCATGCTGTTTTGGTTACTGTAGCCTTGTAGTATAGTTTGAAGTCAGGTAGCGTGATGCCTCCAGCTTTGTTCTTTTGACTTAGGATTGTCTTGGAGATGCGGGCTCTTTTTTGGTTCCATATGAACTTTAAAGCAGTTTTTTCCAATTCTGTGAAGAAACTCATCGGTAGTTTGATGGGGATGGCATTGAATCTATAAATTACCTTGGGCAGTATGGCCATTTTCACGATATTAATTCTTCCTATCCATGAGCATGGTATGTTCTTCCATTTGTTTGTGTCCTCTTTTATTTCACTGAGCAGTGGTTTGTAGTTCTCCTTGAAGAGGTCCTTTACATCCCTTGTAAGTTGGATTCCTAGGTATTTTATTCTCTTTGAAGCAATTGTGAATGGAAGTTCATTTCTGATTTGGCTCTCTGTTTGTCTGTTACTGGTGTATAAGAATGCTTGTGATTTTTGCACATTAATTTTGTATCCTGAGACTTTGCTGAAGTTGCTTATCAGCTTAAGGAGATTTTGGGCTGAGACAATGGGGTTTTCTAACTATACAATCATGTCATCTGCAAAGAGGGACAATTTGCCTTCTTCTTTTCCTAACTGAATACCCTTGATTTCTTTCTCTTGCCTGATTGCCCAGGCCAGAACTTCCAACACTATGTTGAATAGGAGTGGTGAGAGAGGGCATCCCTGTCTTGTGCCAGTTTTCAAAGGGAATTTTTCCAGTTTTTGCCCATTCAGTATGATATTGGCTGTGGGTTTGTCATAAATAGCTCTTATTATTTTGAGGTACGTTCCATCAATACCGAATTTATTGAGCGTTTTTAGCATGAAGGGCTGTTGAATTTTGTCAAAAGCCTTTTCTGCATCTATTGAGATAATCATGTGGTTCTTGAACACTTTTACACTGTTGGTGGGATTGTAAACTAGTTCAACCATTATGGAAAACAGTATGGCGATTCCTCAAGGATCTAGAACTAGATGTACCATATGACCCAGCCATCCCATTACTGGGTATATACCCAAAGGATTATAAATTATGCTGCTATAAAGACACATGCACACGTATGTTTATTGCAGCACTATTCACAATAAAAAAGACTTGGAATCAACCCAAATGTCCATCAGTGACAGATTGGATTAAGAAAATGTGGCACATATACACCATGGAATACTATGCAGCCATCAAAAAGGATGAGTTTGTGTCCTTTGTAGGGACATGGATGCAGCTGGAAACCATCATTCTTAGCAAACTCTCACAAGAACAGAAAACCAAACACCGCATGTTCTCACTCATAGGTGGGAACTGAACAATGAGATCACTTGGACTCAGGAAGGGGAACATCACACACCGGGGCCTATCATGGGGAGGGGGGAGGGGGGAGGGATTGCATTGAAGTTATACCTGATGTAAATGACGAGTTGATGGGTGCAGCACAGCAACATGGCACAAGTATACATATGTAACAAACCTGCACGTTATGCACATGTACCATACAACTTAAAGTATAATAATAATAAATTAAAAAAATATATATGCTGATCATTTTGAAGATATTTCTAATATTATGTCACCAATAATCTTAAAACCAGTTTTATTTGTCAAGGTTTACTAAATTTACGTGAACTTGAAAAGCTTCCCAAATTAATTTATGAGCGCTTATTTACTTGTAAGTCAATTTGCTAGCAGGCTAGATATAACACACAAACATGTCTACATATGTACATACACACAAACACGTCTACATATGTACATACGCACAAACATGTCTACATATGTACATACACAAACATGTCTACATATGTACATACACACAAACATGTCTACATATGTACATACACACAAACATCTACATGTGTACATACACGCAAACATATCTACGTATGTGCATACACACAAACATATCTACATATGTACATACACACAAACATGTCTAAACAGGTATACACACACAAGCAAAGGTCTCATAGCTTTTACCTTGGGATTCTAACCGTAAAGTAACAGTACACACTCAGTATTTTATAAAAAATAGCTGGATACCTGTTATCGTCTGACAAAACTGGAACCTGTTTCCATGGCTAAATTGTGTTTTCTCCAATACATAATCTGTGAAAGCTGTGAACCAAACTTTGGGTAAAGCTATCTTTATGGCAGTTATGTTTTTAAAAAGGCATCTATTACCTTTTTTTTCCCTTCAGTTTTAAACCAGTTTCCTGTGTTTACTTTCTAGTTAGTCCGTAAATAATGTGTCTTATCACAGCACCAACAGCTTAGTAACAGCCAATCTGAAGCAGGCAGAAAACAAAACAGAGGAAGAAAGAGAGGTTTTGATGACTCTGCTTCACTTAATAGCTGCAGTTAACCATTTGAGCGCTCAAGTTTTCTTGCTATAGTTTGCCTCTCTGTTTAAATGTTCACAAAAGTAGGTCTTAATAAGTAACCAGCTGAAATCCCAAAGAGAATGAGAATATGAAGTTCCTGCCAGGCTTCTGCAAGGGAGCCAGGTTTTAAACCTGGGAAAAAGGTTTTAATGGAGGGAAAGAGAAAAAGATAGAAAAGGAGGTTTGTGAACCTTCTAGCTGCTGCATGGTATAGGGTTGGCACCCCCACCACTCTTGCTGACATCCCATCAGGGAGAGCCCCAGTACCCTGGACATGCACAGTGTGAGACGAATCCCTCCCACCTCTGCAAGTCATGGGCAAAGGAAACTGTTGACAGCTGGAGAGAGCTAGGGGTACCTTTGACTGAGATGAGTAAGGCTGTAGGTGGCTTCCAAGATAATCAGGAAGATGAAGTTGAAAGTGAAAAAGATAGGAAGAGACCAGGGCCCACACTCAAAGGTCATACACTCACACTTACAAACAAATGGTGAGCTTCCAAACAAACCCCAGTTAAGGGCTGGGTACAATCCTGAATTTCTTTCCTCTGTTCAAAACAGCTCCACAGGTACCTGAAACCAAGTGGAGCGATGCCCAGGAGTGTCACAAAGCAGTCACCACATGTGCCCATCACAGCTGATGGTGGCAACTAACCCATGCAGAGTACCGAAATGAGCCAGGCTCTGTCTGCCCTCTCTTGTTAGTCACCCAGTTAATCCTGGTAACAGTCCTGGGTTCTCTGCATTTCCAGAGTGCAGGTCCTCCAGTAACCACTGAAATGCTTTCTCGGGAGTTGTCAACTCCTTACAAACATTTCTCCGTACTTGGCACAGAGCACAGTGACACCAGAGACAGGCTTCCCTGGATGCCACTGAGAATGGACCTGATGGTGCCAAGAGGGCGATTTTCCCCCAAGTCCTCTGAAATATGTTGCCACGATTTGTAACAGGAACCCGAGTGAGGAGCACAAAGTTGCTTCCAAAGGTCAGATGATGGGCCACATCCCTGGCGGGCGTGTTGAGCCCGTGAACCAAAGTTTCTGCGACCAGCACCTTTGCCTCTCTGCCCCAGCCTTCTGAGCATGTGCTCCGCAGACACTTGTGCACCAGGCAGCCACCCACTCTCTCCTATACTCCCGCAGCCCCAGCAGAGCTGCCACATGCACCTTCCACTCACCAAGTGGAATCTACCTTTTATCCTGTGCAGCAGGCTGCAGAACGCGCCCCTCCACTCCCTCCGCGTGGGGCTGCAAGGGGTCGGGTCCACCACCAACGCTGCATTTATGGAGAACCCTGCACTTGTCCCGAACCTGAAACCCCTGAATTGCTGGGTCCAGGAAGACTGGAGGTGGCGCCTGATAGAATGACTTCTTTTCATTTGGGCCCGTAACCAGTGGTGGGATGGCTAGATTGAATGGTAGCTCTGCTTGTAAAAGCTCATTGAGAAATCTCCATGCTGTTTACCATACAGGTCGTAAGAATTTACATTCCTGCCAAGGGTGTATAAGCATTCCCTTTTCACCTCATCCACACCAATGTCAATCATTTATTGACTTTTTCATAATGGTCCTTCTGAATAGGCTAAGGTTGGTATCGCATTAGGGTTTAATTTGCATTCCCTAATGACTAGTGATGTTGAGCATTTTTTTTTTCATATGTTTGCTGGCCGTTTGTATATCTTTTCCCTGTTCACGTCATCCCCCCAGTTTTTAATAGGATCATTTATTTTTTCTTGCTGATTTGTGTTTCTTGTAGATTCTGGGTTAGTCCTTTGTTGGATGGACAGTTTCCAAATATTTTCTCCCATTCTGTAGGTTGTTTCTTTACTCTGTCGATTATTTCTTTTGCTGTGCTTTTCAGTTTAGTTAAGTCCCATTTATTTATTTTTGTTTATGTTACAGTTACTTTCGGGGTCTTAGTCAAATATTCTTTCCCTAGGCCAATGTCCAGAAGATTTTTTCCTAGTTTTACTTCTAGAATCTTTATGGTTTCATGTCTCACATTTAAGTCTTTAATGCATCTTGAGTTAATTTTTATATATGGTGACAGATAAGGATCCAATTTCATTCTTTGGCATGTGGCCGTCTTATTTTCCTAGCACCTTTTATTGAATAGGATGTTCATTCCTCAGTATATGTTTTTGTCTGCTTTGTTGAAAATCAGTTAATCGTAAGTATTTGCCTTCATTTCTGGGGTCTCTATCTGTTCCTCCGGTGTGTATGTCTACATTTATTCCAGTACCATGTTAGTATGCCAGCAGATGTTATAACGGACTGTGTTGGTTGACCTTGGGCAGTTGGTGGCACTTGCAGGAGAGAGCCAGGTGTCATGGTGCTGGGATTTATGCTTAGCCTTTGTTACCCAGGGGAAGTATTCAGCTGATGGGAAGTGACATGGAAGTCTAAAAAGTCCCAGTTCCAGTTCTGCTACTAGGACAGGTAGAGGGGCAAAGCCAGGTGTGGGCTGGGTCAGGAAAGTCCATACTCTTCCTCTCCAATGTGGGTGTAAGCAGAAGCTGCAGTGGTGGTCGGTGGACAGTTCCCTGACCGCTGGGATAATGTTCCAGGGAGGAGAACAGCCTCTGCTCCATGAGAGTCTGTACATGGAGAGAGGGGTAGAAAGTGGCAGGTCAGTTCCCATTACCTTGACACAGAAGGTCTTACACATGCAGACTTCTGCTGGCAAAAACCCACAGCAGCCAGCTAAGTCCTAGGCAGTCTAGGCTCAGAACACAAACCTACCCCAGGCCACAAGACTTCCCACTGGAGACTGAAACTGGAACAGTAGCTCTGAGGCCACACCCCTTGATTTGACATGTGAAACAGCAGTACCCAGGTCCCATGACCCTGGCACAAGAATGCTTCCTTGATGCCCCTTGGTTCGGGCCTTCGGGGGTTCATCCTCTGCTCAATACTAGATCAAATACAAATCTTAGTTGGTCAGCTTCTTCCTCAGTTGGGGGCTTCTTCCAGTGCATGCCTACTGCCTGGGTTACTTCGCTGATTTCTTCAAGATATTCTATGAATTAGGGTCAAGAATATCTTCCTTCTGTTGCTGCTGGGGTCTGGGAGTGCACACGCAGCACATCCAGGTGCCACTCTTACTTTCATGCACCCCACCTCTCTTACGTCAGCTCCATCGCTGGGCAGGGTTCAGGCGCTTCCCTGTGACCTGGATTGCCTGGTTCCCTAGTGGGAATGTATCACAGAGAGAGTCTCACCCTTTTGCACTCTCAAGGCTCAGTTGCCCATCCTACACGTAGTGCAAGTTGCTGCCTCCTGCTCCTTTCAAAGTATCCAGAGGTTCTTTCACAGTTTTTGTTGAGTTCCTGTGTTTGTTGGATACAAATTCACAGTGTGAATCTCTAGACACTATTTTGCTCTTTCTAAGCAGGTGAGGCACACTAACAAAGCCTCCAATCTGCCATCTTGAAAAACAAAAAACAAAACAAAAGAAATGCTCTTCTTTATGAGCAGAGGTCTACCAAAAGTTATCTGGAACATTCATCCTGGACATATCTATTCTTCTCCAATAATCGTTACATTTATGCAATCATTTTTATGTCAGTATGCAAACATGGATATTTATTTTACTCTTTACTTCTACTACTTCATTTATTTGTTTAAATTGTTCCAATGTTGACTATTGGAAGTTCTTTCAGTTGGATCATCTGTCGTTTTGAAACACCACCATAACTGAGCTTTGCTATTGTTATGTGGTTGGTTAGTTGTTTGCACTGTTTGGCATTTTACTTTTTCTGGCACTACTAGGTGCTTATGCTAATTGTGTGGATTTCCTCACAAGCCTGGTATTAACCATTTTTTTTTTTTACAGAGCCCTAGTTATTTTATTGGAAAATTGAATTAGAAATGGAGATCGGGCCCTTGGCATATTCATTGCTCCTGGGGCATCTGTTGATTCATGACCTTGTGTGCAGAGCAGATACATCTATGTATACTGATTCACACACACACACACACACACGCGCGCGCGCACACAAATGTTTTATCATGTATCTGTATCTTTAAGTTAAACATGAATTCCTTCCTCATAACGCTCCAGCACCCCATGATCTAATCCAGTACCACATGAATCAGCACCCCTATTCCCACTTACTTGTGTGTAGCCTACCACGCTAACAATGATAAAGATGGTTCTGTTATTTAATCACATAATCCAAAGACTTGTATAAGCATATTCAGAATTAGAAATGTACATGGCCGTTAGAAAGAACTTTACCAACTGAAGATTTTATGGATAAATCTTTACCCTTTAGACTCAGAATATCCACTGACTTGCTACGTTACTTGGGTCAGCTGCTTTTCCCCCCTCCATTCAGTGAGGTGATTTCACTGATGTGTTATTTAATTCTTTTATGTGTATAGCCCCGTGCTATCTGCTACCTGCTGTATAAGGTGTTTAATTTGTATATTGTAAGTTCACTTTTTGTATTATAAAGTTATTTAGCATTTGTAAAATACAATAATGTATTTATCGTTACTGTATGATACCAGAGTAATTTCACTGCCCAGATCGAATCTGCTGTACCTCACCAGTTTGACCTGCCTCTCTTCCAAGCTCCTAGTAAATACCATTTTATTATCTCTCTGCTTTTTCACATTCCAGAGTGTCACATCACCAAAATCTCACAAAGTATTTTGCCTTTTTAAATTTACCTTTTTTTCACAATATACCCGTTAGATTTGTGAAGTGTATCTCATGGTTGCTTAGGGTTGCATTTTCTTAATGACAAAAGACTTAGGCCCCATATCATGTGCTTACGAGACATGAATATAGTATCTCTGGATACATGTCTATTCAGATAGTTTACCACTTCGATTGTGATACTTGCCTTTTTATTTTGAGTTGTAAAATATTTTGTATGTTATGGATAATAAATCCTTCTATGTGATTGTGAAGATTTTCTTCTATTCTTTGCATTATCTTTTTATTTTTAATGATGTACTTTGAATCCCAGAAGATTTTAATTCTTATAAAGTTAAATATATTCATGTTTATTTATTTTTGTTGGGCTTTAAGTATCATATCTTAGAAATTATAGGAGTTATTGTTTATCTTAAGACCCAAATTACATATTTATATATTATCTACTATGGGTTTGGTCTATTTAGAGCTTACATTTGGATATATGATTATTTTGAGCTAATTATGTATATGGTGTGAGTGAGAAGTTCAACTTGCTTGTGGATATTCAATTGTCTTAGCAGCATTTGTTACAAATGTATTTTTCCGTATTGAATTGGCTTGGCAACCTTACAAAATCATTTGACTCTAAAGGTAAAGATTAATTTATGGATGTTCAATTCTACTATATTTCTTTGATCTGTATGTCCATGTTTATACTATTTTTGAGCCTTTAAATTAAATTATGATGATACTGAGTTTTTCATGGATGCCCTTTAAGATAAAGAAACTTTCCTCATAGGCTTAATTTGTTGTATATTGTTATCAAAAATGGATTTTGGATTTATCCGGTGCCTTTGCTGCATCCTTTGAGATGATCATATGGCTTTTGTTTTTTATTTTATTCTTAGAGGGCATGACACTAATTATTTTGTAAGTTGAACCAAATTTGCATTCCTGAGACAAATACTCTTGGTGATGGTGTGTAATTCTTTTTCCATTTGCTGATTTGTATTGCTAGCATCTTATTGAAGACCTTTGTACTTTATTTATAAAATATATTGATCTTAATTTTTCTTCCTTAAAATGTCTTGCTTTTGTTGTAATATCAGTATAAACCAACTAATAGTATACATCAGGAAGTGATCTCTGCTTGTACTGTTGTTTACGTTTTTATGAAGAGTTTGTGATAGATTGTTATTAATTATTTTCAGGTTTGGAATAGTTCACCAGTGAAGTCATCTCAACGAGCACAGGGCCTTCACTCCTAACAAGAATCACATGAATTTGGAAGGGGATCCTTCCCCAGCTGAACCTTCTTCGCTTGAGACCTTGTCCTTGGCCATCATCTGCATCTGGATTCATGATACAGAGAAACTGTGAGTGAGAGCCACTTAGTATGTGAGAATTTATTTTGCAGCAATAAATAATACGCCTGACAGTAAATGCAATGTGGTGTCCTGAGCAGAAAAAAATGACATTACTTAAAAACCCAGTAAAATATGGAAAAAGCCTATAGTTCAATAAACGGTTTTGTGCCAACTATTTTTTAGGGCTCATCATTGCATGTAACTCAAGGATATATAAAGCTTTCTGTGCATATTTCTGTGTATTTAAATTATTTCATAGAAAAGTATTTTTGAAATAAATATTAAATGTGATATTAAAAGAATTCCAAAGCACAAACAGAATACCTTCAGCTCAGGAGATGAAAGGACATGTAAAGAGAGAATAGCAAAGCATAATTCCATATCGATTTACCAACTCGAACACAGGTACACCTGCTTCAGGAAGATTCTTCCCAAGTTCCAGAGACTCGTCCTCTTTCATCTTCTTCATCATATTCTGCATTTTTCAGTCACCAGTTTTAGCATCAGTAACCACTTTTTCAAAGACAGATGCCTGTGACTCACGTGTCTCAAAAAGCCCCATTTTCAGATATTTAACAGGACTCCAACAAACAGACCAGAATTTATTCAGAGCTTGCAGTGAGGAGTGCCTTAATGCCAACATGACTATGTTGACAACACATCCTCTTGTGAGTGAAGCATTCATAGAGAATGAGTTGCTGAAACTCAATAACCTATGTTTACTGTACAAGTAAGGCAATAATATAGTGCTCTAAAATTATTCTGGGGACATAGGGGACATTCATCTAAGATTTATGAGATGTGAGCAACCAAGAGAGTGTGAACACTGATGTTTTACAAGTACTCCAGATCAGTAGATGGGCATTTGATTTTCCAGTGAGTGGCTTTCAGGGTCTCTTGGCTTCAATAGTGTACACACAGAATTTCAGTGACAGATCTTGGTTAAAATAACAACAAGAATAACAACCCCTCATCTATTATATTGCAGCCTGGCAATTTAACTTAACTTAGTTTCACTGCATATAAATAGCAACTTAATTTAAATTAATTTCACTGCATATCAATAATTTAATTTAAATGAACTTCACTGCATAAAAATAGCAACCCTATACTCCATGCAAACTAGAATGGCAGTGGTATTTATGTAGTGAAGAAAGTGACAAATTATTTTCCAAATTTAAAGGAAACGTAAGGTTTTATAGGGAAACAAATAGAGGTAAAAATATTTTTAATCCTTCTTTTTCTGACAATTGTGTTCTGCTCTTATAAATAGAAAGCTCTGCTTTCATTATTTTATAATATAGTGAGTTCATCAGGCACATGTATGAAAATGGTATAGTAAAGGAAGGTTTGTGTCCACTTGGTTGGTTCATTCGACTTAGACACATCATTTACTTTATCTCAAATGGTTATTTTTTAAGCCTTGGTTTTGTACAACGTGTAAAGGCGTCAGTCTTTGTGCAATATTAAGTCTTCATTCAAGTAACTTTTCTTTGTGTCTCTGCCTTTGTTTCTGCGTTGCTCCTGTACTTCTGTGAACCGTATTTCAGTGAGTAATGATGACAATGGCAGCCATGCTGTCTCCCGTTCTTACCACCGGATGTGAAGAAATTCTAGATGCGATCCAGCCAATCTGTACTCGACTCTCAGTTCCATCTTCTCAACTCACAGTGTCTTCCAAAGTCCATGCCACAACACAGCCTGGAAAATCTCCCAAAGCAGTGTCTTGAGGCAATGGTAGAGCTCATGTCACAGCATTGTATGTCTCAAGTATCACTGTCCTTCCCTGTTTGATATAGTCTCTCTTACAAACCATTGTTCCATACACTTTGCCCCTTTTGTGGTTGTGTATACATGTGGTATGGCATGTCTTAACCTCACAGTGAGGGTGTAAGCATAGAGTTTTGCATATCTAGAGGTGTGGATCATTGGGAAGCATCTTAGAACCTACCTGCCATATCAGGTCCTGTCTAACCTGTATCAGTTTGTGGGTCTTCACTTATTTTTTTGACCTTGATCCTAGTGAAAAGAACTTGTCAGGTGTTCCATAGGATGTATCATGATATGGATTTGTTATATTTTTTCATCATTTGACTAAGATTAAACATTAATTTATTCACATATTTATCTAATACTGAAGACAAAAATCCTGAACAACATATTATTTAGAAATACAAATTTAGAAAATAATAAAGAAGAATGAGGCTGAGCACGGTGGCTCATGCCTATAATCCCAGCAATTTGGGAAGCTGAGGTGGGTGGATCACTTGAGGCCAGGAGTTTGAGCCCAGCCTAACATGATGAAACCCTATCTCTACTAAAAATACAAAAATTAGCCGGGTGTGCTGGTACACACCTGAACGTTTCTTATATTCTGGGTAATAGTCTCCTAACAGTTATATGACTTGGGAATATCTTCTTCCATTATTTCAGTTGTCTTGATGGTGCACTTTGCATCTTAAAAGGTATTGATCCATGTGAAGTTCAGTGCATCTATTTTTCTTTCTGTCACTTGCACTTTTGTGTCACATGTTAGAATCCATTGTTTCACATAAGGCCATGAAAACCTATTCCCATGTTCTCTTCTGTGGGATTTTTAGTTTTAGCTCTTACAGCTACCCACGTATTCTATTTTGAGTCAAATACATATATGGTACAGGAAAGAGTTAAACTTCCATGTGGCTATCCCTTTCTCCCAGGAACATTTGTTGAAAAACTATTTTTTCCTCTTTAATCAAATTTTCAACCTTGAAAATAAGTTTGCCCTATATATAAAGATGGATTTTGTCGTGCTCAACTCCATTCTATTGGCTTGTATGTCTTTCCTTAAATTATGTGAGTTTTCCGTGGATGCTGTTTGTAGGTTTAGCAAGTTTTCTTCTATGCCTAACTTTCCCAGAGCTTTTATCATGAATGGGTTTGGAATTTGTCAAATACCTATTCTGCATCTTTAGAGGTGACCATGAGTGTTTTTAAAAAAATTCTATTACTATAGTTTATAACACCAGTTGTTTTTGTATGTTTAACCAAACTTACATTGCAAGGATAAATCATTTTGCTTTTAGTGTATAATCCTTTTTATATGTTACTAGTTAATTTTGATAGTACTTCCTTGATACTTTTTACCTATTTCATATTGGTCTGTAATTTTCCTTTCTGGAAATGTCTTTGTCTAGCTGTGGTGTCAGGGAACACTGGCTTCATACAGTGCATTGGGAAAGGTTCTCTACTTGTCTGATTTTATTGATTGTTATTAATGCTGAAAGGCTTTGAATAACACACCAGTGAAGTCATCTTGACTTGGACAGAAATTGAATCCTTACAAGAATTCTAGGAGCTTGGAAGGGGATCCTTTGTCAGGTGAGCCTTCCCTTGAACTCTCTGCCAGGTAACTGACCCAGAGAAACTGTAAGTACTATGTAGGGCTGTGTTTTAAAGTCTAAACTCTGTAGTCATATGTTATACAACAACCAATCGGTAATATGCCTGACAGTAAATGTAATGTGGTATCTTCGATTAGATCCTTGAACAGAAAAATGACATTAGTGGAAAACCTGGTAAAATATGAAGAAAATCTATTTCAGTTAATAGTTTTGTACCACTGTCAGTTTCTGAGTTTTCATAAATATGCTATGGTGATATAAGGTGTTTACATTTCAGGAAGCTGTAGGATATATGAAACTCTATTATCTTTACTACTTTCTGTAAAACTAAAACTATGATAAAAACATTTCTTAAAATATAATATTCAGGTACCAAAAAATAAAACAACAATAAGAGAGACAGATTTAAACCACTATAAAGCCACAGATCAGAGGATGAATGGAGATGTGGGGAGACTATGGCAAAGTAGCTTGCCTTATTATACCCCATTCCTACACATGGCACCTGCTTCAGAAGGACGCCTTCATGCTCCTGGGACACTCATCCATTTTCTTATTCCAATCACACCATTATCCAGTTATCAGTTCCTGTGTTCGTAACCACTTTTCCAAGGAAAGATGCCTTTCTCACATATGTTAGAAGGCCCTGTTTGCAGGCACTTTCTGGCAGTGTCTTTGTAGGATCTCAGTATAAAGACATTTTAGAAGACATGACTTCCAGACATTAGAAGAGAAGATTGAGAAGCACCAGTGATGGGGAACATATATATTTCTGCATTAAGCATGTTTTCTTAGTACAGATTCCGTTTTTTCCCAAGTTTTGCAAGAATACGATGCCTTAAGCCTTTGAGAAAACACTGTGATTATTCAGTTTTCTTCATCATGCAGACTCCATCACGAATTTATGGGAGCACACATTCTCTTGACACGTCATGGATCTATATTGTCCTTTGATATATTAATCTGTTCTCACGATGCTTATAAAGACATACCTAAGACTGGGTAATTTATAAAGGAAAGAGGTTTAATTGACTCACAGTTTCACATGGTCAGGGAGGCCTCACCATCATGGCAGAAGGCGAATGAGGAGCAAAGTCACATCCTACAAGTGGCAGACAGGAGAACTTGTGCAGGGGAACTCCCATTTATAAAACCATCAAATCTTGTGAGACTTATTTACTACCATGAGAAGAGTATGGGGAAAACTGTTCCCATGATTCCATTTTCTTTACCTGGCCCTGCCCTTGACACATGGGGATTATTACAATTTCAGGTGAGATTTGGGTGGGGACACAATGAAACCATTTCAAGTGACAAGCCCAAAAGCCACAGAGTAGACATTATCATGGAAGAAAGTTAACTAGATATGAAAAAAGTTTATAATCATGGAGCTGTAGGTTAATTCCTGCTCAAAACGATGTGGAAATGAACCTTTAGACATCAGATGTATGAAGGTGAGGCATGTTAGTGATACAGAGTGTGTCGTGCAGAGGTGGAAATAGCCTAATAGAAAAAAGGAATGAATAGCAAGTACAACATACCCCAGCCCACCTTCCTGTGATCTAAGAGATGGACACAAGTTGAGTGCTGACTGCAAATGTGCTGGCTAAACAAAGATCCCCACAGCAGGGGGACTGTCCCCTCTTCCTCAACACAACTCCCTGTTCACAGGCCACACCACTTTATAGAGGAGCACCAGGGATGTTCCGGAAGCCATGCCCACAAAGCATACTAAGCCATGGGACTGCATACTACGCTCCCAAGGACATCTGCAAAGTCAAGACTCTTGCGTTTTCAGACCGTGATCATGGGCTACATTCTCCATACCATATTCATAGCTTCAGCGAGAAAACAAACTCCTGGGTCCTGGAGACCTAGAGTGAAAGACACAGCTGACCTTGACCATATTTCTCAGTTCTGAGAAGTTTGTAGTGGTAATTCAGGTGCTATTATTTGGGGCATTTATAATTCAGTAAACCTTCTTACGCCTCTAATCTTATAATTTACCTCATAGGAAAGGACAGTTTCATTTAAATTGGTGATCTTAAGTCATGGAGGTTTGCTCTTTTTATTTCATTATAACAGGAGTTTCTATAAAGTAAGTAACTTGTACAATCCCATTTTCTTCTTCATTTCAATGCACACATCTGTTCTATTATGATGTGTACTGTGAAGATCATCCATGACTAAATTCTTGAGGAAAAAAAATCACCAAGTGGCAGGCCAGGAAGGAGAGAGAAGTAGATTGTAGAAGGGCAGACTCATCTCTAGGTGGCAAGAGGGTCGATGAACTCTGAGTGCTCAGGGTTAAGACTGGAAAAGTGATAGACATGAAACTCTGCTACCATGATGTTCCAGGCAGAGAGGACACAGTGCTGAGCACTAAGCTGGCAAACATTACTATGGTAGCCTGGAAAATATGATTTGTACTGAGTCTGGATTGGCCACCAGAATTCTCAGAAAGATGCCACTGAAAACACCCCATCATCTGACCATGTCCTTAGGCCAGAACCCAACGCTGTCTCCGCCCTCTAGTCTGAATAAAGGGTGTATGACTCCTCTACTTGAGATTAGGGCTTCCTGTTCACTCAATTGAGCCCTAGTAGAAGCTGAAACTCTCAGTGCCAATATGCTCAACATTCTAAATTATACACTATGTTGGCCAGGCGCGGTGGCTCAAGCCTGTAATCCCAGCACTTTGGGAGGCCGAGACGGGTGGATCACGAGGTCAGGAGATCAAGACCATCCTGGCTAACACGGTGAAACCCCGTCTCTACTAAAAAAAAAAAAAATACAAAAAACTAGCCGGGCGAGGTGTCAGGCACCTGTAGTCCCAGCTACTCGGGAGGCTGAGGCAGGAGAATAGTGTAAACTCGGGCGGCGGAGCTTGCAGTGAGCTGAGATCCGGCCACTGCACTCCAGCTTGGGCAACAGAGCGAGACTCCATCTCAAAAAAAAAAAATAAATAAATAAATAAATAAATAAATTATACACTATGTGAGTTTCTTCTTCATTCAGTGCACTCTTTGGGGAACACCAAAGCCTGTTTCATTTTCTAAGTATCAGCAAGTGGAGCTGACGAGTAACAAGTGATCAGAGCAAAGCATTCCATGAAAACCACAATGCACGTGCATCTCCATTCCCTGCTTACAGTCAGATTCACAAGACCCTCATTCATGGGATGCGAAGGATAAAAAGGGAGGGAAAAGAGATAAATATGTAGTTGTTCTGGATGAAGAATCGGATTTGGAAAGCAACTTAGAATAATCTCTGCTTATATTTCTAAGATTAAGGAAAAAGTCTCAAGATAACAGAATTTTCTGTCTTCAGAGAGCTGCACTCTGCTGCAAACTTTCAAGTAAGACTTTACCATTTCTGTCTTCTTTCTCCATGGGATCTTTGAGCCATGATTTATAAAATCACCTCTACATCATGTGTTTTTGTTATGTCTAATAACCTCTTGAAGTCTTTCTAGGGACAGTGACTATAAGTTATCACCCTGCCCAACAGGACTCCAGGAAACTGGGTCCTGGATGTTTACAGTGTGCCTCTCAATGGGATACTTATTTATCCTGTTGGATACCCTGAAGCATAAGTCTTTGACGCAGTATCCTTTTCACAGGAAATTTGTTTACACTGTCAGACACCCTTGTGGCACTTGTCGGACCTGTGTCCACTCCATTCCCACCAAGGTAGCCACTGTCTAGGAGAGCTCTGAGTTGGAAAAAAGTTGAGTTCACATGTGCTGGTCACATGAGACACGAGGAAGCAACTTAACAAAGCAAAGTTATTTCTTGCAGGTGAGGATCACTGGGCACCGTTGTAGGGTCTAACTGACACATTAGGTCTTCTCCAGTCTCCAAGTTTCATAGTCTCCACTTATTTTTCTTGACCTTGACCCTTTTGAAATGTACAGGTCAGATATTTTGTATTTGTAAGATGTCCCACAATATGGATTTGTCTCATGATTTCTCATGATTAAACTAGGGACATGTATACATTAAACACCTGTCATCTAAGTTTGAAGACAAGAAGAACTAAACATTATGGATATTAGAAATATAAACAGAGATAATACAACAAACACAAATTAGAGGATAACAAATAATTTCACAGTCATAGCGACCTTCAGTGATTAAGGAAGATGATTAAGCCAAGGAGTTCCATTAACGGCCATGAACACATTGCTCATCTTCTATTTTATAAGGTCAGCAGTGACTTTAAATAAAAAGAAGCCTTATACATTTAAGAATCGTTTGGGGTTTACAGAATTGTTTTAAATGTAGTACATAGATTTTCCATATATCCCACTACAGTTGTTCTTTTTATTAACTTCTTAATGTAGGACATTTGTCACAGTTAACTAATTTTAAACAGTAGAATGAACTACTCTTCATACTTTATTCAGATTTTCTTATGTTTCACTTAATGTCTAATTTCCATTCCAGGATCTCACCCAGAATACCTCAGCACAGTTAGCTATCATGTCTCCTTAGACTTCTCTGAGTGTCACAGTTTCTTAGATTTTTCTAGTTTTTTATTACATTGACATTCCTAATGTGGGATTTCTCTGAGGTTTTTTCCATGATAAGACTAGATTTGTGGGTTTAGGAGAGGAAGATGACAGAGGAAAGCTGCCATTCTCCTCACATCATACCAAGGACATAGGCTCTCAACGGGCTTTATCATTATTAATGTTAATTTGATCACCTAGTCATTTTTGTCAAATTATCACACACTGCGAAATTATTATTATTTTTCCTTTTCCCCATGGAATGTTTCAGAACAAAGTCACTAACACAACACGCATTTGAGCAGTGGGGAGTCATGGGCCAAGCAAGATGGTTCACGCCTGTAATCCCAGGACTGTGGGAGGCTGAGGCAGGTGGATCACCTGAGGTCAGGAGTTCGAGACCAGCCTGGCCAACATGGCGAAACCTCTAAAGATACAAAAATTAGCTAGGCACAGTGCATGCGCCTGTACTCCCAGCTACTTGGGAGGTTGAGGCAGGAGAATCACTTGAACCTGGAAGGCAGAGGTTGAGGTGAGCTGAGAACACGCCACTGCACTCCAGCCTGGGCAACAGAGCGAGACTCCAGACTCCATCTCAAAAAAAAAAAGTGGGGATTCATGATCCACCTTCTTATAGGCAGAATGTATACAAATTTATTTGAACCCTCAACCATAAACGTGTCTATTCTATTACATATTTATTCATTTATACATAAATTATATAATCATCTAAACACGGATATTTTATACTTTACATATGCTAATTTATTTGATTGTTCAAATTGTTGCATGGTTGGGTATTGGAAGGTTTTTTAGTTGTCCGTGGTATAGTTTTGAAATACCCACATAATTAAGGTTCAGTGTTGTATGGTTGGTTGGTTTTGTTGTTGTTCAGCATTTTCTTTTCTTTAACCACTACTAGGTGCTCCAGGCTAACTCTGTATTTAATTGTGCTCCAGGCTAACTGTATAATTCTGTAATTTCTGCTAATGTTACCAATACCATATGATCTAATCCAGCAACACATGAATGATGTGAGTAGTCTCTTACTCTCCCTGTGAAGAAGTTGATGCTGGTCTCTTAATCATACTGCCTGAACATACATGCACAGTGGTTTCAGAACAGGTAACTTATACCCCAATGGGAAACAATTTTACCAAGTAAAGTACAGCACTTAGGTATAAATACTTTGGCTTTTAGCCTTGGCATGTCCACTTATTACCCAAGTTACTTAGACCCATTGCTCTCCCCCACTTTCTTTAGTGAGATTATTCCATAAATTCATTACATAGTTATATTACTTTTGGGGATATTCCTCCTTGGGAACCCTTTACCTACTAAGTAAGGTTTTTAAATTTGCATAATTTAGTACACTCTTTGTGTTATAAAGTTCTTCAGGATTCAGAAAACATTATTATGTATCCACCAATACAGTATCAGAGAGAGTAATTTCACTGCCCCAAAGAAACCTCCTGTATTTCACTGATTCCACCTTTCTCTCTCACAAGCCCCCCCTTACCACCAGACTCTTTGCTATCACTATACTTTTTTCCTTTTCTAGAGAGTCATATAGGTAGAATTACATAGTATTTTGCCTTTTCCAACTTGTATTTTTTCACATAGCAATATACCTTTTAGATTTTTGGAGTATATATCATGTTTTTTAGACTTCGCATCCCCTATTTTTGCAGGACAGGTGAGCCCCAAATTTGGGGCTTCAACTGGCAGGGTTCTTGGCTTTGCCCAGGAAAGTATTTACGGGCAAGCCAGTGGTGATAGATGGCAGTCTTTTATTGAACAGTACTGCTCCTTTAAGAGCAGGGCTAACTCATAGGCGTTGCATCAGTTGGTAGCCTCTGGGCTCTTATCAACTATCCTTACACTATGGTAAAACTACTTTCAATTACATGGAAGTTGAGGGGTGGACCAATGAAACTTAATGGCAGGTGATTCAGAACTTTCCAGGACAGGAGCAGTAACTTCTGGGTTGTTGCCATGGAAAGAGGTGGTAAATTCCTGGTTGTTGGCCTGGAATTTGTAAACAGTCATGCGCTGGAGGGAATGTCTCATGCCGGTGAGCAGTGAGGACAACCAGGGATCCCTTTGTCTTCTTTTGCCGGTTTCTTCACTAGATGCTGTCTGGACCAGATCTCATTTTGATTAGCAGGATTGTCACTAGAAAACAACTTGCCGGTCTCCTGCCTCATAATGGCAGAAGGCATTGAGTGTCTCTTCGTGTGATTCGGATGTGCCTGTAGCTTTTATGGAGAATTGGGTATTTGAATAATTTCCATTTTTGATTGAGATATATGCCTTTTTATTTTTGAGCTCTTAAGAAGTTGCCGTATATTATTAACAATAGGCAATTATCACCTTAAAACTTGCAAATACTTGCTTTTTAATTTAACTTAAGTTTCAGGGTACATGTGCACATTTGTTACATAGGTAAACTTGTGTCATGGTGGTTTGTTGTAGATTATTTCATCACCAATGTACTAAAGCCTAGTACCCATTAGTTATCTTTTCTGATCCTCTGTCGCCTCCCACCCTCTGATAAACCTCAGTGTGTGTTGTTCCCCACTGTGTGTTTATATGTTCTTGTCATTTACCTCCCACTTATAAGGGAAAAAACATGGTATTTGGTTTTCTGTTCCTGCATTAGTTTGCTAAGGATAGTAGCCTCCAGCTCCATCCGTTTTCATGTAAAAGGCATGATATGTTTTCTGGCTGCATAGTATTCCATAGTGTGTATGTTCCACATTTTCTTTAGGCAGTCCACCATTGATGGGCATTTAGGTTGATTCCACATTCTTGCTATTGTGAATAGTGCTGCAATGAACCTATGCTTGCATGTGTCTTCTTCGCAGGGCACTTTTTATCGCTCAGTAATGGGATTGCTGGGTTAAATGATATTTCTGTTTTTAGGTCTTCTTGTAGTCTCCACACTGCCTTCCACAATGGTTGAACTAATTTAGACGTCCACCAACGGTGTTTCAGTAATTCCTTTGTTCCACAACCCTGCCAGAATCTATTTCTCGACTATTTAATAATAGCCATTCTGACTGGTGTTAGATGGTATCACACTGTGATTTTTAATTGCATTTCTTTCAGGATCGGTGAGGTTGAGCTTTTCTTCATATGATTGTTAGCCACATATACATCTTCTGTTGAAAGTGTCTGTTCATGTCCTTTGCCCTCTTTTTTTATGGAGTTGGTTTTTTTTTCTTGAACATTTGTTTAAGTTCCTTATAGATGCTGCATATTTGACTTCGGTCATATGCATAGGTTGCAAAACTTTTCTCCCATTCTGTAGGTTGTCTGTTCATTCTGTAGATAGCTTTCTTTTGCTGTGCAGAAGCCCTTAAGTTTAATTAGGTTTCATTTGCCAGTGTTTGCTTTTGTTTGCAAATATTTGCTCCCATTCTTTGGGTGACTTTATTTTTGTTGGTGCAGTGTGAATCAGAAAAGTTTCACATTCTAATGAGGTTTAATATGCCTGATTCTTCTTCTTCCCTTTTGCTTTCGGCATCATATCTTAGAAAAGATTGTTTAACCTAAGACCGCGAAGATGTATTCCTGTGTTATTTCCTACATTTTGGGCCTGTTTAGCTATTATATATAGATATATGATCCTTTTGAGTCACTTATATTTTCAGTGTGAGGCAGGAGTTCGACTTGCATGGAATATGCACTTGCTTAGAAATATTTTATTAAAAATATTTATCCATATATAATTTATTTGGTGACATTATAGAATTATTTCACTATAAATGTATGTATTCATTTTTGAGCATTATATTCTATTACATTGATCAACATCTATATTCTTATACTAGCACCATAAATCTTGATTACTATTACTTTGCAGTGAGTTTTGAAGTCAGGAAGTATGTATCTCCCACTCCAACCTTTTTTCTTCTTTCTCAAAATAATTTAGGCTACTCTGGGTCTATTGCATTATATATGAACTTTAGATAAGCTCTGTGAATTTAGAGGAAGGAAGTGTCACCTGGGATTTTGATAGAGGTTGCATTAAATCTATAGATCCATTTGGAAAATATTGCCAGCCTAACAACATTAACATTTATAAGCAATGAATATTCAAAGTTTTTTTCCATTTTCTTCAAAATGTTTTCTATAGTTTTTGTGTATATATCTAATACTTAATTTGATAAACTTATTTTTGATGTCATCTCAAATGGAACATTCTGAGATTTTTGTTTTAGATTATTAATTGCTAGCATATAGAAATTCAGAGGATTTTATATCTTCACTTTGTATACTGCAAGTTTGTTGAACTCATTTCTAAATTCTCAGCATATTTGATTAGAGTCCTTTAGAAGTTTTATACATAAAATCACGTCATATGCCAACAGACAGAGTTTGACTTCCTTTCCATCCTGGAAGCCTTATATTTATTTTTCTAGACTAACTGCCATGTCTGTATCCTCTATTACAATGTTGAAAACAAGTGTCAAGAGTGGAAATCCGTGTCTTGTTTCTAATCTTGGAGAAATTAGTGAACGTTTCAGATAACTTATGATGATACAGTAGTTTTTCATGGATCCCCTTTAAAAGGGAGACAGTTCCCTTAACTGCCTCATTTGCTGCATATTTTTCTCATAGGGAGTTGGAGAATTCTCAATTGCCTATGCATCTTCTGAGATGATTGTGTGGTTTTTGTTCTTTAGTATATGAATACAGTGCATAGCACTAGTTGTATGTTGAACCACATTTTGCTTTCCTGAGGTAAATACCCTTGATATAGTATACAATACTTTTTACATGTTTCTGGTTTGTTTTACTAAAATTTCCTTGATGATTTTTGCCCCTGTATTCATAAGGTATATTGTTCTTCATTTTCCCTATTAGAAATGTCTGTGTCTGGCTGCGGTATCAGGGTAAATTAACTCAGTATACAATGGGAAATCATCTTTTCTCCACTTTTTTGGAATAATTTGTAATAAATTAGTATTAATATTTTTAAATGATTACAATAATTCACTGGTGAATTCTTCTTGTTGCGGTCAGAGAGGTTAATCCTAAGAATAGTTACATGAAGTTGGAAGGAGACCCTTCCCCAGCTGAGCCTTAGCCTGGGCCATCACCTACATCTGGACTGAAGACCCAGAGAAACTGTGAGTAATATGTGTGTGGTTTTGAACCACTAAGATTTATAGTAGTCTGTTATGCACCAAGTCTTAAGTAATATACCTGACAGTAATTGCAATGTGGTATTCTAGATTAGGTCTTGGAACAGATAAATGTATCATTATTAGAAATTCTGGTAAAATATGAAGGAAGTCTGTAGATCAGTTAATAGTTTTGAAACACAGTGAAATTCTTAGTTTTGATGAATATACTATAGTTGTAATAGTAACATTTTAGTTAGCTGAAGGGTATATGAAACTGTATGTTCTACCTGTGTATCTTTTTGTAAATCTGCAATTATTTCAAAATAAATTTGCTTTCTAAAATTATTATATCTTTAAAAAGAAAACAAAGACATAAGCAAAAATCTGTGTCTTCCAGAGATGAGTGGGTACATAGGAAGAGAATAGAAAATGAGCATTTTTTATCTAGTCGCCTTTCCAAACCCAAGTGCACCTGCTTTGGGAAGGCACCATCAAGCTCTAGGGACTGTCGTCCTTTTTCTCCTTCTCTGTTACCCAGTCACCAGTTGGAATGTCAGCAACCACTTATTCAGAAAAAGCTGCCTTTCCTTCACATATCCAGAAAGCCCCATGTGCAGACATCATTGAGCAGTGTATATTCAGGATCCCATTGAAGCATTTTTGGGAGATATGACTCAGATATTAGAAGCCAAGAATTAGAAATTTCAGTGACAGGGAACATAAATCATATTTCTGCATTCAGGATAGTGTTTTCTTGGTACAGGGATTTCTTCTTCAAGTAATCAAAAGACAACTGTACCTTCAAACCTTTCAGAAAAATATGTCCTAATTTAGTTCTTTTCATTCTACAGACTCCATCAGGAATTGTTTGGGACCATGCATTCTGTTGCCCACTGCCAACCCGAAAGCCACCATGGTAGCAGGTAAGCAGAGTACAACAAACGTTTCTTACAAATGGGTTTAGGCCAGACCCTACTTACAGAGACCTGGATATGAATCTTTTACAGAACAGGTTTTTTGCAGTTGGATGCTAGTGAGTGGAGAAAGCAGATGACAAAGTGCTGAGCAGGGAGTTCCCAGACACACTCTAACTGCATGGAAGATGTGATTTCCCACAATACCTTAAACCAACAGTTCCTTAGAGGCTGGCCTGGACATCACAATTCTAAAAGAGATGCCATTTAAAAGAAACCAAATTCTAGACAAGATCATGAGGCAAATACCCAACACTTGGACTCCACACTCTAACCTGATTAGAAGTTGGAGTTCAGTGGAAGAATGTCTTGGATATTTGAGAACATGACTTTATGTGTATTTAATTTAGCCTTGCTGGAATTTAAACTGTAGGGGAAAATTCAGTCAACCTCCTAAATTCTGTGAGTTTTTGTTTTTGTATGTGAGTTTCTGCATACACATAAAGAAACTCCCATCGTTTAGGAGGTTGACTGAATTTTGGGTATACAGAAATTCATACTTTATGGTTTCTTCTTCTGTCAGTGTATTCCTGAGGGAACACCAAAACCAGTCCCCAAATCCAAGTACTCAAATTAGGGCTGACCAGAGTAACAAGGGGACGGATTAAAACATTTTATAAAGACCATTATGCATCTATGTCTCCAGTGACTAATTATAAAGTGATTTCTGTGATCTCCAGCCATATGGTTATAACGGCAAATGGGGATGAAGAAAAAAGAGTTACATAAATATTATAGCTGAAAAAATGGAGTTTATAATGAAGCTTACAAGGATCATTGGTCATATTCCTAAGACTGCAGTGGAATGTTTCAAGATACAGCTTTTTCTAGGTCTTTAGAAAGCTATTACTCCAGTGAATTTTTCAAGTAACTCTTTATAATTGCTATCTTCTTCCTCAGTGGATTTCTTAAACCATAGTTCATAAAACTACATTTCCATGCATAACATAAGAATTCTAGTGTTCCACTAGTAACTCTAATGTGTCTAATAGCTACGTAGACTGTAAATGCACTTGGTGAACTTATGTGATAATATTTAAGCATATTCCTTCGATAACAGATAAGAATACAGTTGATGAGCCCCCTTAATCTAACACTGAGAAATTGGCAGTCACAGAGGACAGTGTATTCCACTCATCGTAGAGGGCACATTTTCACGTTTATGAAACACAGATGCACCTTAAATTTGACAGTGTTAAAACACTATTGACGAGAAGGCAACCATAATGTTATTGTCCTCATTTACATATACATGAGCTTTGTCTATAAACCTTCCATTGACATTTTCAGGTCATATCATTAACATCATATCTTGCATAGGAGGTTTCAGAAGGTTGTAAAGATAAGCTCACAGGAGCAACATAGGAATCTCACAAGAAGTGCAGCATCACCAAGCTTCAGAGTAGCACAGGTGATAATAATATGGGGAAAATTATGGGCAGGATGAATTGACGAGTGATTCAGGAGCGTTACAGCTGAATGAGAGAAAATTTAGGAAAACCTTTGTCAATGTGTTTTTCTTGTATGTTCCATCCCATGTAATCATAGGAATGACACAAGACAAATATCCACATGTATGCACATTGAAAATAGTTTTTCCAGTAATTATAATGTATTTATATTATTACTATGTGATTTATTTATAAGTGATAAAAGTATTAGTTTGTTCATTTGTTAGTGGTTTTGTTCTTCCATTCTGGTGTATAGAGTAATGACATGTTACAATTGACACAAAAGATGTATCTCATAATTTATTAGAAAATTAATTTTTAGGGGTTAATATAGGCTTGAGAATATACTGCATGCTTTGTATGTTATCATTTCCTACAGTGCACACTGAGATCTCAAGAAGTGAGCACGTTTTTCACTCCTGTGCTCCATTTTGGAGTCTGAGCTGACTTTCTGCGGGAAAGGTATAAAGGAACCTTGAGTTTGATACTGTCTGCCCCAGTCTTTGCTGACTTCGACTGTGTAGAATGTGTCTTGTCTGACATGCTAAATAATTTTCAGGTCTAGTTAGACAGCTCACTCTACCCTGTGTCATGAAGATATTTTCCTAAATTGTGTTCTAAATACTCTATTATTTTTATATTCAAGCCTATGAACCAACTAGAATTGATTTTGTGTGTATGTGAGGTCAAAGGTCAGATCTTGGTTGTTCCCTGTGGATATTCAATTTCCTGGAACATTTTATTAAAAATTGATCTCTTCCCCATGCATCAATGTATACATTAATTTTTATATATGTATATGTCTGCTTTCTAGCTCTGTTTTTATTTTTTAAGTTACTGGTTGTTTCTTCTATCTTTGTGCAAATTTCACAGTCTTATTATTATCATTATTATTATCTTTTTTTTTTTCATACAGAGTTTCACTCTGTCTCCAGAGTCTCCACCCCAGGCTGGAGTGCTATGACACAATCATGGATCACTGCAACTTCCGCCTCCTGGGTTCAAGCGATTCTTGTGCCTCAGCCTCCCAAGTGACTGGGATTATAGGTGTGTGGCACTACGCCTGGCTAATTATTTTGTATTTTTAGTAGAGATGGAGTTTCACCATATTGGCTAGGCTAGTCCCGAACTCCTGACCTCAGGTGATCTGCCCACCTTGGCCTCCCAAAGTGCTGTAATTAAAAGTGTGAGTCACCACATCCAACTTACACTGTCTTATGATTAAGAGAGTCTATTTAGCACAATACTTTTCTCTCCAGAGATTGTTTTGTATTTTTTCCTTTTTAAGAGAGAGAGAGGATTTTGTCCTGTTGTCCAGCTAGGGTACAGTGGCTTAATTGTAGAGCAGATTCTGTGTTTGAACTACTGGGATCAAATGATCCTCCCCTCTCAGCCTCCTGAATAGCTAGGACTACAGGCACAAGCCACCATGCCTGGTTAATTAGGTTTTTTTTTTTTTTTTTTTTTTTGGTAGAGACCAGGTCTTCCTATGTTTCCCATGCTAGTGTAGAACTCTTAGCCACAAGCAATCCTCCCTGCTTTGTCTCCCAGAGTGCTAAGATTAGAGGTTAAGCCACTGTGCCTGGCCCAGAGCCGCCTCTTTTAATGACGGAGCTTCTCCATAATGAAGTAGAAAATGTAACAACCTGCATGCCTTGCACCTACACCAGTACTTTCAGCTGTACCTTCAATAAAGCTGTAGGTTTAGAACTTTAAAAAAAAAAGTTAATGTTTTTTTGAGACAGGATCTCGCTCTTACACCTGGGCTGGAGTGCAGGGGCAAGATCTTGGCTCACTGGAGCCTCGAGTTCGGGGCTCAAGCAGTCCTCCCACCTCACTTTCCCAAGTAGCTAGGACCACAGGTGCACAACTCTTCCCAGTTACATTTTTTTTTTCTATTTTTTTGTAGAGATGGGGTTTCATCTTGTTTCCCAGGCTGATCTCGAGCTCCCGAGTTCAAGCAATCCGCCCACCTCAGCCTCCCGAAGTGCTGGGATTACAAGCATGAGCCACCGCACCTGGCTGGTTTAGAACTTAAATTGTTGCTGTAAACTCTTGAATCCCTTAATATCCTTGTGAATCTTAGACAATCCCCCAACACCACTCCCCACTTTATGTATAAATACTTTCAACAACAGCCAGTAGTGTAGAAAACCTTGAGATGCAGCCATAGTAACCTCCTGCACTGGTGTAGGTGACTCTGTGACAGGTTCCTTCTCCTCCAGACCTTGCCCACCAAAGTCAGAGCCACATGGGAGCCTCTGAGCTCAGAGCCACTGTATGGGGTCTCCATGTGCAAGGGCAGCAGCTTCCTGCCCTTTCTGTTGGTGAGGTGAGGAATTCAGTTTTGAATAAGGCTGAGTTTGTTCAATACTGATTTTGCAGGCTGACCAATGACACCTTAAGACTCTATTTCTTGCATTGTAATATTTATCCTGATTTTGATATGATGTGTTGTGTAAATGTGTTTAACACTTGAGTATATTTTTTTTCTTTTTTTACTCATAAGCATCATCTAAAACCAAATTTTAATTTTTGTGTTGTATATTTCCGGTGTTTATTCCTCTATTTTAAAAATGGATTCACAATTATTTTTCAATGAACACTTTTAATTATTTTAATCTTTTCTCACATTTCTCTTTCCTAAATTTAATGTGAATATCACTTTTATTAGAAAAGACTGATGTTACACATTCTCTGTTTTTTGTTTTTCTGCAAATCTTCTCTGAAATATCTCTGGTTGAAAAGGAGGAGGACAGAAACTGTTCTGGAAGCCACAAGGCAAAATTGACTCAGATTCTCATGCTTAAAAAGATGTGTGAAACTTTCCATTATATGGCTTAGTTTCTGTACATGTGAAAGGATAACAAGGTATTGATTTGTGTAGCAGTACAGTAACACTTCACGTCTGAATACAAGGAGCAACCACTTCTTAATTGTGCAGGTGTGAACTTCATGATGTTGCCTTACTTTCTCCTTACACAAAGATTAAGACAATGGCTGGACTCCGTAATTCCTTCCATCTCACTTCCATAAATGTGTACATGACATGTCTTTGTACAGATCACCTGTTCTGTTAGATATTAATTATTTTCTTATTTTTGATGAATGATTATTAAATTTGGTTTTAGTTCTCAGACATAGAAAAAATAACACTTAGAAAATGTGTACATTGAGTGCTGTAATCAGAAAATATCTTTGTGCCATTGGCTTGTAATAAGGGAATTTCAATTTTTTATTTATTGTCATTTTCATCTACCTTAATATTCTCAAAAGGCTTTCATGCTTGTGCTCTTTATAGATTTTAATTTTTGTTGTCTTAGTCAAAAAACATGCGAGGGTTGGGAACACTTGCTCAAGATATGTGACATGAGCAGTAAACAGAGCAAAAACACTGATATTGTATGGGAATATATAATAATAGATGGGCATTTGCTCTGCTAGGTGTGGCAGCAGTCACGGTCTGTGAGCTTCAGTGCTGTAAGCAGAATTGACAGATCCTGCTTTAAGGAAAAATGTGCCCCTCATCTGTTGAATTCAGCCTGGCACCATTTTGTTACTAAACCCGGTAGGTTTGGCCATGGCCACTTGCACCCGCCACCTCACCCGGCTAGTTTTTTGTATTTTTTTAGTAGAGACAGGGTTTCATTATGTTCACCAGGGTGATCTTGATCTCCTGACCTCGTGATCCGCCCGTCTCGGCCTCCCAAAGTGCTGGGATTACAGGCTTGAGCCACCGAGCCCGGCCTTGAATTTGCATTTCTAAGGAGCTAAGTAAGACATGAACACACAGGAGAAAGAGAAAAAGAAAATATTTTTTAAGGAAAATGAAGTACTTGGTTACAGCACCCACTGTAATATTCCCCTTTATTTTTATGGGATTGGAGCATCATATTCATTTGGTCTGCTTCCTACTGAAAGGGGGCATAGTTATAGAGCATTAGAATGGAATCTGTTTACTTGGAGTTGGAAATATTCTTGAGTTTCCAGCAGGAACTTACTGTGCATGTATGGTGTGAGGATCCAAGAATTTCTGAGAATGATTTCCTGCCTCTCCATGTAGAGTGTACAACAGCAATAAAACTCATAGCAGCTGAAGAGGGCATTTAACAGTATTAATTATATATATAAAAGTATTGTTTGCACCAGGAGGCCGACTAAATCATGATGTCATAGAGTCCTGAGAGAGGGCATCTATAGCAGAAATATGGGTATCTACATGCATAGCTTGTGTTATATTATATTGTAAGAATAATCTGGGGTGTGTGTGTGTGTGTGTGTAAAATGGTCAACCTTAATGAATGTTAAGTGCCACCCCAGGCTGCAGTGAAGATATCTAAAGCCATATGATTTAAAGACATCATGAGATTAGGCATAGCATTAGTTGGCTTGTGCATGTCTTTTAGGGTTGAGAATATGTTTCTGGAGTTATCCAGGAATACACACAGCATTTAGTCTTAATTACAGTGCAAAGCCCCAAGTGTCAGTTGTACCCAGAGCTGCTTTGGAGATATGAGGACAAGTTGGTTAACTATACATATTTAACAGGCTACAGAAGGAGCTGTAAATATTCATGAAGGTGGTCCTGACCCATGTGTATTAACAAATATCCATGGAACATATGACTGATTTATTTTGGGGCAGAGACTTAACTTTTAAATGTATTATAATTATGCCCTATATTTCAAAAGTTCTTTTGAGGACAAAGGTATGCAATTGTGCATTTACTGTAAACCGGCCAAAACTGGTTTATGGTCAGTGATCTTTCATCAGGAGAAAGTTACTGAAATTGGTCTCTTGTCTACTTTAAGCTGTAGAACAGTGGCTAGGGGTCAGTCAGTCAGCTTATCTTGAGGCTAGTGCTTGTTTTGCTGCTAGAGAAACACAGAAACCTTGTGGCAAGTGTGAGCGTAGTCTGCTTTTTTAAAAGTGTAGGAATGTGTGACTTAACTCTTGCATGTTCCTAAATCCTGTTCATAATTTGGAATTTTATTGTTATAAACAGTCTGTTTTACAATTTCTATTGTAACATTAATGCTGATCAGTTGTGCCTAAATTCCCATAGTGGGAGGAAGATACAGTGAAGCATGTTCAACCCCCCTCTTGTTGTCATGGCCTGAATTAGTTTTTCAGGTTGCTGTGGCTAATATGGGGGTAAGGAGTGTCCATTAAGTTGGCAAGGGCTTAGGATTTTATTTTATAGTTTATATTCCTCTTTTTTGTCAAGGTATGCCAGAGGCAGTATCGGTAGCCACGCTTTTATTTTTTCTCATGTCAATGCCACAGTGGCATGCCACCTGACCTGGGTCCATCATGTTCCTTGCTGCACCGACTATGGTGGGACTGAGAATCAAAAGTCTTATATCCAATTAGATGTTGTAGACCAGACTGGAATGAAGGTGGGCAGGCAGCCATTAATCCTTAAAACCCCTTTTAAGCAATGTAAGAGCCAACAACTAAAAGTCAAAAGGTAAGGTTATATAACTGAATTGTCTATGAATTGTATGCATTGAACTATTGTAATCTTGGCTTATAGGAATGATCTCACTAGCTATACAAAACATAAGTATTTTATTTAGCTGTTTAGGCATTTGTGTGCCCATCCTTGATTTGGGGGGTCTGAATTAATTTTATCTCACAAGAACCGGTCCTTACAATCTCACACATTCGTATCTTCCATGATAGTCCCAGGGTCTGGAGGAACTGAGCGGTTTTAAATTCTGGATATATTAATAAAACAAAATATTCACCATTAGCAACATTTTAAGCAAAAATGCCATAAGCATTGTCTTCTTCTAAGAGTGACAGAACCAAGACGGACGGATCCCGAGGTCAGGAGATCAAGACCATCCTGGCCAACATGGTGAAACCCTGTGTCTACTAAAATACAAAAAATTAGCTGGGCATGGTGGTGCGTGCCTCTAGTCTCAGCTACTCGGGAGGCAGAGGTAGAGGAATTGCTTGAGCAGGAGGTAGAGATTGCAGTGGGCCAAGATTGCACCCCTGTACTCCAGCCTGGGCAACAGAGCAAGACTCTGTCTCAAAAAAAAAAAAAAAAAAAGAGTGACAGGAAAGGAAGCCCACAGGTAACTAAACATTTAAATTATTTGTTATTAAGTCACAAAATAAATTATGTGATATTTCATATATTTCTATTTCAGATAGAAGCAAAATTATTGAATAAAGTATAATACAGGCCTGTCCCTGTGTTGCATGAAAGCAGTATACTTTGATTATTGCCTTTGCTTGAGTCTAAAGATGAGGCTTTGGTTAACTTGAGTTTGATGTTAGATGGTGACAGGAGTCTGTGTCTTCTTTAGAGGAGCTACATGTATCCAGGAGTCAATTCCTTGTACCTCAACACCACAAACATTAGTTAATAGCACCTGATAAGAAGTTTTTCAGGGTGTTGGAGGTGGTGATACACTTCACCGTGATTAATAATTTTTAGCTTTGATAAGCCCCAGCAATAAGTCAGAGACTTAATTTAGAATTCAATTGTGGAGATGTCTGTCAAAGGTGTTAGAAAGCTTAAAATATTTGATCAAAAGCAAACTACAGGTCCTTGTAAAACAATAGTTATTCATTTAACCAAAGTGATCACTGAAAGACTTTAAAGGCAATACAGAAAGTTACACATGTGTAAAAACCTTACGCCTTTCAAATTTCATTGGTTTTTTTTAAAACCAATTAAACACTTTCTAAAGGCAACGTAGGAACTATTTTGATGAAATGTAAACACTTGTTTCTTAAGGCAGTTACCAAAAAGTGAAAAGAAAATCCTTTTTAGTGCAACTGCCTCTCCTTAGGGGAAAGCCTGGTTAGATAATCTGGAAGTACAACTTATAATAAAAAGTGCTTGAGTTTAATCAAAAATGGGAAGAGTGTGTACACAGTTATGAGTAGAACTGGGGAACAGATGACTCTTAGTAGCTGCATGGTAACTTTCCTGATGACAGTGCAAATTTAGACACACCAAAAAAAAAAAAAAACAAAAAACAAAAACCCAAGAATATAGAATCAAGTTATCCTGGAGGAAAACACTGGTTTTATAGACCTCTAAGATAAAATATTTCAGCATCAGGCCACAACATTTAGAACTAAGGAAAGTTACAGGAGCTGACAGGAAGCTGAAGGATAGAGTTATCCCAGGCCACGTCAAAGGGAGAAAAAACTGATAGCAGCAAGACAACAATTGATCATTTGAGATATGAATCTCAGAAGTTTTCGAAAGAAATCGATTGTGGAATAGAAAATCAAAATTTCTTGTCATTTTTTTAAGAGCAAATTGATACCTTAAGAAAATATTGGTTTAATATAGGGGACCATTCTTTAGAAAGACTATTATAAACAATTCCTTTTTAATTATACCTAACTTAATTACATACAAAATTCCTTTTATAAATTCCCCTTCACAAGCCATATCATGACTTAGACCATCTGTCACATGGTTAGACTGTATACTTGTCCTATGGTACCTGTTCCTTTTTAAAATTATTTTTGATTTTCTTTTTCTAGATTAACCTTGTAATAAGAACCTGTTTCTTAAATAACCAGTCATTTTCCTTTAGGAGAATAATTTACCATGCAAGATTCTTTCTCGTAAAAAATTACTCTTTTTTCTTGATAACCTTCCTTACCAAAAATACATGCCCTTGTCTATATCTTTCTTCACATCTCTCTTCACCATTTACTGCTTTCTTTCTAGTTTGTTTCATAAGTAACCTTTTCAAACTCGTAATTTGAATCAACTTTTAAACTTTTGAATTAGACAAAATAATTTTTTCTTTTTCTTAATAAGGACACCTCTTGTTTGGCACATTTTATAGAAACCTAGGAAAAAAGAAATCCAGAACTATCAGATATTAGTATTGTATAGATGAGAAATATTTCACAATTTTTAGAACAGTCTTCTCTATATAATAACCCTTTCTTAATTGGAATTGACCCAGACATCCAGTAAGCATCCAAAATGATTTTAAGATTTTAAATTATACAAAAAATTTCACATAGAACCATTGATCTCATTGACGGGTACTCAGTTTCTCTGTTTTAACAGTTTACCTAGAGTACTTTTGAAAACTGGGATATTACCCAAAAGTAGTAATTATTTAGTTATGTCCCTATTACCCATTTTTAAAGTCTGTGGACATAAGGTGTTTTACCTAAGTAGGAACCTTAAAGTTCAATATATGCGCATTTTGTTAATAGCACAGAAGATTTAACTGTTTTCATTGAACTACTGATATTAAATTAGTCTAACTCATCTATAAAATCACACAAACAAAAATTATTCTGTTTTTGGCTGGGTTTATGGTCCTATAGGCTTTATGTCATATCCTGACACCTTAATATATAGACAGAGATAAATACAAAACCATTTGTTCAGTAAACTCAGATAAAAATATGCTGATCATTTTGAAGATATTTCTAATATTATGTCACCAATAATCTTAAAACCAGTTTTATTTGTCAAGGATTATTAAATTTATGTGAACTTGAAAAGCTTCCTGACTTATGAGCACTTATTTACTTGTAAGTCAATTTGGTAGCAGGCTAGACATAAAACACAAACATATCTACATAGGTACATACACGCAAACATGTCTACATATGTGCACACACGCATGACTACATATGTACATACAAACAAGCATATCAACTTATGTACATATACACAAACATATCTACATATGTACATACAAACATGTCTACATATGTACATGCAGATATCTACATATGTACATGCACACAAACATCTACATATGTGCCTACACACGTCTACATATGTACATACAAACATGTCTACATATGTACATACAAACATGTCTACATATGTACATACACAAACATGTCTACATATGTGCATACACAAACATGTCTACATATGTACATACAAACATGTCTGCGTATGTACATACACACAAACATGTCTACATACGTACATACACACAAACATCTACGTATGTACATACACAAACATGTCTACATATGTATATACACACACGTCTACATATGTACATACAAACATGTCTACATATGTACATACACAAACATGACTACACATGCATATACAAACATGTCTACATATGTACATACATAAACATGTCTACATATGTACATGCAAACATGTCTATATATATACATTCACACAAACATGTCTACATACATACATACAAACATGTCTACATATGTATATACACACAAACATCTACATATGTACATATAAACATGTCTACATATGTACATACACACAAACATGTCTAAACAGGTATACACACACAAGCAAAGGTCTCATAGCTTTTACCCTGGGATTCTAACCATAAAGTAACAGTCCACACGCAGTATTTTATAAAAAACAGCTGGATACACGTTATCGTCTGACAAAACTGGAACCTGTTTCCATGGCTAAATTGTGTTTTCTCCAATATATAATCTATGAAAGCTGTGAACCAAAATTTGAGTAAAGCAATCTTTATGGCAGTTTTGTTTTTAAAAAAGCATCTTTTACCTTTTTTTTTCCTTCAGTTTTAAACAAGTTTCCTGCGTTTGCTTTCCAGTTAGTCAGTAAATAATGTGTCTTATCACAGCACCAACAGCTTACTAACAGCCAATCTGAAGCAGGCAGAAGACAAAACAGAGGAAGAAAGAGGTTTTGATGACTCTACTTCACTTAATAGCTGCAGTTAACCATTTGAGCTCTCAAGTTTTCTTGCTATAGTTTGCCTCTCTGTTTAAAATGTTCACAAAAGTAGGTCTTAATAAGTAGCCAGCTGAAATCCGGAAGAGAATGAGAATATGAAGTTCCTGCCAGGCCTCTGCAAAGGAGCCAGGTTTAAAACCTGGCTCCTTTAAAAGGAGGGAAAGAGAAAAAGATAGAAAAGGAGGTTTGTGAACCTTCTAGCTGCTGCATGGTATAGGGTTGGTACCCCCACCACTCTTGCTGACATCCCATCAGGGAGAGCCCCAGTACCCTGGACATGCACAGTGTGAGACGGATCCCTCCCACCTCTGCAAGTCATGGGCAAAGGAAACTGTTGACAGCTGGAGAGAGCTAGGGGTACCTTTGACTGAGATGAGTAAGGCTGTAGGTGGCTTCCAAGATAATCAGGAAGATGAAGTTGAAAGTGAAAAGGATAGGAAGACACCAGGGCCCACACTTAAAGGTCATATACTCACACTTACAAACAAATGGTGAGCTTCCAAACAAACCCCAGTTAAGGGCTGGGTACAATCCTGAATTTCTTTCCTCTGTTCAAAACAGCTCCACAGGTATCTGAAACCAAGTGGAGCGATGTCCAGGAGTGCCACAAATTCAAATCCGTCAAACACTCAAGTGATAGTCCCGTTAGTGGACAAGACGAAACAGCAGAGCCCCAGCGACACCCCAGAAGACACGGGAAAGCTGGGTGCAATCCGACCAGCTCCCTTGGTTGCAAGGGTTGCCAGCTTCTTCAGAGATCACATTCTTTGTACCAGCAAAGTGTCGATGGCTGCAGAAGTTGTGCGATGAAGTGAAAGGGAGGGTCTAGGAAATGAAAGATTTTCAGCAGCCACTTGGAAGTTCCCAAACGTTCCTGCCGTGGGGTCCGCTAGCCTTCAGCTGCTGGTACTCACAGGCAACCCTCCGCCTTGGTAGCAAAACCAGGCTCACAGGCTTGGGTTGCCCAGAGCACATAATGCTCCCCATATGGGCCACCAAATTTGTTACCAAACACAGGTTTGGCCACTTGTCACTGACACTATCAAATAACAAGCATGAGGGTGGTAAAAAGAAAGTGACTTTATTTCACAGTTTAGCAATGGAGAAGAACCGGGTTCGTATCTAAAGGAGCCGCTTCAGTTTTCTGGGAAGAAAGCAGGGTTTTAAGAAGAGAAACTTTCTTATGCAGGGCGTGCAAGCAACGTGGAGGTGCGGGGTCTATGTGACTTGCTGTAAAACTTATCTCAGCTAAGAGTTAATTGGTTAGTCTGACCAGTGTCATTGAAGACAGAGTCGGAATGTGGATTATCTATTGTCTTGAGACAGTCTCCCTGTGAGGGAGAATTCTGGATGGTGCCTGCTTTGGTTCAACATTTGGTCCTTAGAATTTCTAAGGAAACATACTTATATAAGCTGGCAGTCCTTGCAGGTTGTTTCACTGCTGGAAACGAAGGAAGGAAAAGGTTAAATTTGCCTTTCTAAGGAGCTAAGCAAGAGGTGAACAGTGAGAAAGAGAAAAAATACACAGGTAACTTTTAGGAGAATGCTATACTGGGTTACAATTTAACACAACCTCACTGTGTCTAAAGAGCTACCCTATACTTCATGCAAACTACACAGCCTGTGGCATTCATGGAGTGACGAACAGAGAAAAAAATAGTTTTAAAGTGCAAAGGAAACTGGAGATTTTTTTTTAAGGAAAATCAGTGGAGGAAGAAACGTTTATTGGCTTCCCCTTTTGGGGAGAAATGTTCTCTTATAAGTAGAAAATTGTACTTTAATTATTTCATAATGTAGTGATTTAACTAGCCACAACTAGCAGGATAACATAGGAAAGGCAGGTTGGTGTCCACACAGGGTCACTAAATCTACCTGACACAGCATTTACTTTATTTCTAAAAATATCCTTCATGCTTGGGCTTGATGCAGGATCACTGAGTCATGGAAAACTTTGTGTTTTTGTGTCATAAATGCGATGAAAGCATAAAGGTGAATTATTCTTTATTAAAGAATTCATTTAAATTGCTTTTCTTTGTATCTTTGCTTTTTGTTACTGTACTGCTCCAGTACTCCTGTGAACCATGTCTGAGTGGAGTAATGATGGCACCACAGTCCAGCCTGCATGAGTGTTGGCCTGAGTGCTCCCCCCTCATGAAATTCAGCCACCTCTTTCTCCAGTCAGTTCCATATTCTCAACTCCCACTGTCTTCCAGAGTCCGTGTCACACCACAGCCTGGAAACTCTCCCTAAGCAGTAACCTGAGGCAACAGTAAACCCTCATTGTTTTGCCTCTCTCAGATGTCACTGTCCTTCATTGTTTGATGTGCACTGTCTTGCAATCCATCCTTCCAGATAAATCATCCATTTTTAGATGTGGTAAGCCATATCCAATCCCCATAAGTTTTACCACAACATTTTGTTTCATTCTTCCTGCAGTTACTCCATCATTACTGTACCACCGCCTATATGGATGTAGTTGTCAGTGTGAAGCTGAGTAAGGAACAACGTGCACCAGACTCACAGAGAAAAATGGACAAGCGAGCCGGCCTTTGTATCACTAAAGGGAAGGTCAGATTGGTGAATATGTAATGTCTGTAGTAGTCTTGTTGGGGACATCTACAGCATGTCAATGAATCAAAAACTTAAGTAGGATCTCAAATAATAATATCTCTATCTAAACTCTTATACACATAGTAGACTTATATACACTTACTGAAAAAGTTCGTCTAGAGTTTTAAATTTACGTTTTATTCATGTACAAATGAAAGCAATATTGAAATTAATTCATAAATTAACTCACATATATCTTGATATTCTGATTATGATTGTTCTGAATTAGGTTTTGACACTTTTTGAAAGTGATTATTGATACAGTTGGATGAATATTCACCATGTTTGTTACTATCTTATCATTTTTGCTCTGCTCCTGTTTCCAATTTTGTCTTCCATTCATTTTCCTTTTTTTGTGGTTTTTATTCGGCATTTCATATAATTCAATATTCTTTCTTAGCATCTCAGACTTTTTTTATACTTTTTTACTGGTTACTCAAGATAAGAAAAGCTTTTAATTTTCATATTCTTAATTGATCTTACATATAACAGCTTATTTAAAATAATTATATTCAATAGCAGACACGTGCCTTTCAAAAAAATAGTAGCAAGGCTGGGCACAGTGGTTCAGGCTTCTTGTAATTACAGCAGTTTGGGAGGCCCAGGTGGGTGGATTACCTGAGGTCGGGAGTTCGAGGCCAGCCTTGCCAACATGGTGAAACCCCATCTCTACTAAAAAAAATACAAAATGTAGCTGGACGTTGTGACACACATCTGTAATCCCAGCTACTCAGGAGGCTGAGGCAGGAAAATTGCTTGAATACGGTAGGCAGAGGTTGCAGTGAGCTGAGAACGCACCACTGCACCCCAGTCTCGGTTACAGAGCAAGACTCTGTTTCAAAAAAAAAAAAAGCAATTTATTTAATTATATTTTGTAAGTATAAGATATATACACACCTATAAGTAAAATGAAAGACAGGAAAAGTGGGACAAAAGGAAAAATACAGGAAAAAGGAAGAAACAGTTAGAACTATTGTAAGATGGTTACACTACTTCTGAAGCAGTATAATTTTATATGAAAGGAGCTTAGATTAGTTGTAAATATAAATTGCAACCTCTAGGGCAGGATACTGGAACGGGAGCCTCAGTTTTTTGCTGTCTGTGGCCAGAGGCTGCATTCAGTTATTTCCTATGTTGGCTTCTGTCCCATGGCAGAATGTGTCATCAAAGCCACCATGGGAGAGAGCTTGCGGCAAGACAGGTATCATAATCTTAGGTAACATGATTACTCAAGTGACGTCCTATCACGTTGTAGTCTTCTGATGTATCAAAGCAAGTCTCAGTTTCTCCCCAAAGTCAAAAGGAAAGGATTAGAATATTGGGTTATGTACACCAAGCTGTGAGGATCATTGTGCACCATCTCAGCGCTCACCTGCCAACATCAGGTCTTACTTAGTGTGGGACAGGTTCTCAGTCCTCACTTACTTTGCTGACCTTGGCCTTTGTGAGAAAACAGGTCACATAATTTGTAAAATGTATCACAATCTGGATTTCTCTGAATGTTTCTCATGATTTTACTGAGCCATATAGATAGAGATATGTAATTGTCTATTTGTGAAGACAAGAAACAGCGAACAGGACATTATTTACAAATACAGATTTAGAGACCAAAACTAAGAAAGAAAAGTTTGCAAATGGAAAAAGGAAAATTAAAAATAATAGTAATGTTCACCAGGGTAACAAAAAGGGTAGGAATAGGGAAGTGAGCACCTGGGACACTACAAGATCGACAGTGTTCTGCTTAGTAAGCTCAATAGTATAATTTTAAAAATATATATGTTTTATTTATTTGTTTTGTTTGCTTGTTTTGTTTTTTTGGTTTTTTGGGTTTATTTTTTTTGAGACGGAATCTCCCACTGTTGCCAAGCTGGAGTGCAGTGGCACAATCTCGGCTCACTGCAAGCTCCGCCTCCCGGGTTCAAGGGATTCTCCTGCCTCAGCCTCCCGAGGAGCTGGGACTACAGGCGCCGCCACCACGCCAGGCTAATGTTTGTATTTTTAGTAGAGACAGGGTTCCCCATGTTGGCCAGGATGATCTTGACCTTGTGATCCACCCGCCTCGGCCTCCCAAAGTGTAGGGATGAGCCACAGTGCCCGGGCTATTTATTTGTTTTTTTAAAATATTTTTTACAATACTTTTGAATTTACAGAATAGTTGGAAGTACATACTGAGAGTTTATATATACTCAACACATAATTTCCCTTTTATAAATTCTTACATTCATTTGAAACACTTGTTGCAGTTGGTGAACCAATATTATACATTATCATTCACCAACATTCACGATTGATCAGATGTTCTGTTTTCATGTAACGTCCGTATTCTGTTCCAGGATTCCGCCCAGGACACCACATCACATTTAGGTATCTTGTGCCAGTTTCTCAGATGTTTCCTATTTCTGATGTCATTGAAATCCCTCCTTTGGGATGTCTCTGGTGTTTTCCTAATGACTGGATGGCCAGTGTGGATTTAGCAGAGGAAAACCACAGAGGGAAGGTTTTATTCTCATGATACTGTGACAAGAGTACATAGTGTCAACATGCTCTATCACTTTTTTTTTTCTTTTTTTTGAGATGGGTCTCACTCTGTTCCTCAGGTTGGAGGGCAGTGGCGTGAACAAAGCTCACTGCAGCCTCGAACTCTTAGGCTTGAATGATCCTCCACCTCAGCCTCTTGAGTAGATGGGACTATAGGCATGTGCCACCACATCTGGGTGATTTCATTTTACTTTTACTTTGATAGAGGCAGAAACTCAAGACATTGCCCAGGCTGGTCTCTAAGCCCTGGCCCCAAGCGATCCTCTCACCTCAGGCTCCCAAAGTGCTGGGATTACAGGTGTGAGCCACTGTGCCCAGCTGCTTTATCATGGTTAATGTTATTTGATCACATGGATGAGGCAGTTTAGCTCAGTTTTCTTCACTGTAAAATTAATATTATTCCTCTTTTCATGTTGTACCTTCTGGAAAAAAACATCACTATACCCAGTGCATACATAGAAAGTAGGAAATTATGCCCCATTTCCCTATGGGGAGACTTTCTATGAACATCATTTGAGTTTTTGTAGAAAATATTTAACATTCTTTAGGCTGTTCTGGATCAGTTGCATTTTTCTGTGTGTTTTAGAATCAGTGGTCCAAGAACTGCTAAAAATGAAAAAAAAATAGTTAGAATTTTAGTAGGGCTTGTATTGAATCTGAAGATGCATTTAGAAAGTATAAGCATCATGGTTAATACTTAATAGCTTTCTGATCAATGAAAATCTAGTTTATATGGCACATTACACTAATTCTTCTATTCATTTATTTAGGATTTCTTTAATACTTCAATATTATTTGTAATTTTCAGTATATATATCTTGCAGTTCTTATGTTTTTTTCCTTTTTGATGCCGTGTTAAATGAAATTATTTTGAGTTTCATTTTTTGATTAGTTTGTATTGTATAAGAATGCAATTTATTACATTGATCATGCATACTGAATTTTGTTTTTGTTTCAACGTTATTTTAGTGGATTTTTTAGGATTTTCTATATATTAGGTTATGTCACTGGCCAATAGATTGTTTGACTTCTTCCCTTTCAATTTGAAAGTCTTATATTTATTTTTCTATCCTACTATTATAAATTATGTCCTCAAGCATAATGTTTAGTTGAATTAGTGGTAATAGGTAACCTTTTGTGTTTATAAGTTTGGGAATATTACTGAGACCTACTTGGTACCATGTGTTGTCATGTGAATTTTTCATAGGTGCCTGTTTTAGGTAAGCACATTCCCTTTATGCAAAATGTGTTTAGTGTTTTTACTGTGAGTGGGTTTTTGAATTGGAAAGTGCTTATTGCATATTTTTAGATGTGATAATGAAAATTTTGTCATTATATTAATATAGTTATTACACTAATTCTTTTTATATGTTTTACTAAACTTATGATCCTGAGTAAATAAATAAATAAATAAATTAGTGTTTAATTCTGTTTTACGATCCTGATTTGCATTGAAACTATTTCCTTCAGAATTATTGCCTAGGTATCCATAAAGCATATTAGTTTATAGTTTTCGTTTTTTGCATTGTCTTTGTCTGGTTATAACCTCAGAAGAAGCTGCCTTATAGGACATACTGCACACTGATCTCTTCTCTGTTATTTAATTTTTTTGGAGAACAGTTAGTAAAAAATTGCTGTTGATATTTTAAAGGTTTGGAATAATTCATCAATGTAATCTTCTCAACCTGGTCAGTCACATGAACTTCCAAGATGATTCCTCCCCAGCTGATCCTTCAGGTGAGACCTCAGCCTTGGCAATCATCTACATCTAGATTCCTGATTCAGAGAAACTGTGAGTAATTTATGTGTGCTTTTGAGCCACTAAGCTATGTGGTAATTGGCTATGCTGCAATAAACAATAATATACTTGATGGTAAACATAGTATGTTATCCTTGATTAGATCCAAAAAAAGGAAAAATGGCATTAGTGGAAAACCTGGTAAAATATGAAGATAGTCAGTACTTTAGTTAATAGTTTTGCGCCTTTGTTAGTCTGTGAATTCTCACAGATAGTCTATGGTTATGTGTATGATATTAACGTTGCAGGAAATTGAAGGGTATATCCACATTTTGTAGGATTTTTACAACTCTCTATAGATCTAAAATTACTTCTAAATAAATAGAAGTGTAGACATGGCTCATATATTTGAGATCAGGTCTTCTTGTTAATTAAGCCTTCAGGGAACCTACAACTCATAGTACAAATGCAATAACATTATAAAATATAAGTGAGATGAGTTTCTGTTTTACTCTATTCTTCAGGGAACACTAAAGCCCATTCTTCTTCTCAAGTATCCAAAACTAAAGTTGATCCAAGTAACAAGTGGACAGCATAAAAGATTGTATGGAAACTATAATGCATCTACATCTTCAGTTACTAATCATAAAATGATTTGTATGATCATTCTTCACATGATTAGAATGACTATGGGAAAGAAGAAAAAGAAATGCAACTTTCTTGATTTAAAAATTGTATCTGTGCAAGAGTGGTGGCACACCCCCGTACTCAGTCCCAGCTACTAGGGAGGTTTGGTAGGATGATCATGTGATACCAGGAGTCGGAGGCTGTGTAGTGTGCTATGATTGTGCCGGTGAATAACCATGCTCTCCAGCCTGGGCAACATAGTGAAACCCCATTAAATAAATAAATTAAATAAATACATAAATAAGTTACAGAGATCATTGTTTATATTTCTATTATTAGGCCTCAAATCCTCTAGATAGAGTTTTTTTTGTTGTTTTTGTTTGTTTGTTTTTTGAGTTGGCGTCTCACTCTGTCACCCAGGCTGGAGTGCAGTGGTGCGATCTCAGCTCACGGCAAGCTCCACCTCCCAGGTTCACGCCATTCTCCTGCCTCAGCCTCCCGAGTAGCTGGGACTACAGGTGCCTGCCAACACGCCCGGCTAATTTTTTTTTGGTTTTTGTAGAAACGGAGTTTCACCATGTTCGCCAGGATGGTCTCAATCTCCTGACCTCATGGTCCACCCGCCTCGGCCTCCCAAAGTGCTGGGATTACAGGCGTGAGCCACTGCACCAGGCCTGAGATTTTTCTTTATCTTTGGAGAGCTACGACTCCAGCGCAAACTTTCAAATAATGCTTTCCCATTTTTATTTTCCCTCTCAAGGATTCCTGGAACTATAGTTTGTAAAATTATCGCACAACATGTGTTTTATTTTGCTTCTGTTTGCTGTTAAGGCCTCTCTGGATGGTGGCTATAACCTATAGCCTTGCCCAGTACGACTCAGCGTTTGGTACTGGCTCTGCCTTTCATGGGATGCTTACTTATCCTGATGGATGGCCTAAAACCGAACTGTCCAGCTTACATCCGGGTATCCTTCTCAGAGAGTACTTGTTTATACTGTAAGACACCCTGTGGCTCCCGTCTGACCTCTGTCTAGTTTATTTCTACCAAGGTAACCACTCTTTAGGAGAGTGCTGAGTGGGAGAAAAGTGAGGTCCATGTGTGTTCGTCAAGTGAAATACAGAGGAGGCAACTCAACACAATGTGTATAATGGCGTTAGTAATGTATTACTAACCTATCCCAGTAAGAAGAGGCCAGCATTCCTTGAAGTGCCAGTGAAAAGAGAAGAGCTCTCCAGGCCACACACTCATAAGCAGCAGGGGTGGTGGAGGAGTAACTAGAGAAAGACATGCTATTGCCCCATTTGTCTGAAGTCTTTATGGGTGTATTTGTCAGTTTTTTTTTTTCCAGCGAGACAGAACTACAGGGAGGTAGATAGGTAAGTAGGTAGGTAGGTAGGTAGATACGTAGATGGAGAGTTGATAGATAGACAATAGTTAGATGAATGGCATTTTGTTTGGGGATTTACTCGTGTAACATTGTAGAGACAGAGAATTCCCAAGACAGCCATCTGCGAGTTTAAGGACCTTGGATGCTGTAGCGTGATGGCTCAGTCCAAAGCTGAAATCTTCAGAACCAGGGAAGCTCTTGGTGTAATTCTCAGTTTGGGACCAATAGCCTGAGAATCCAGGGCATTTACTGGTATAAGTTCTGGAGTTTCAAGGTCATAGATCATGGAGTTGTATTTCCAAGGGCAGGAAAAGGAGTATACTTTCTCCTGGAGAGAGAGAGGAAAACTTTTAAAATTTTTTTAACTTTTGGTTCTATTTGGTCCTCAAGGAGATTGTATGCTGCCTTCCCTCATTGAGGCTGGATTTTTCCCACTAAATTCCCTGACTCATACCAACCTCCTCTGGAAACACCCTGGCAGACACACCCAGAAGTATGATTTACCAATTGTCTAGGTATTCTTTAATCCAGTCAGCGTCTTAAATTAACCATGACAAGTCCAGCACCTTTCTAGTTGGCACCTATATGTATCACCTTAAGCCATAACTAATCTTTAGATACAGACAATAACAAGGCAATAGTTCTACCTAACATGATGCAACCATCCTGTGTGCAACCAAAACACACTATACTATTTGTCTTAAGAGCAATGGAAGTTTGTGGGTGATGTTTACTCTTCTCCTGATACCCCATAACTTCAATACAAGTATGTTAAATTGCTAACACTTAACTGTTAGTATCAAGTTAACACATTCTTGTGTTTTGTGATAAAAGAAGAAGAGAGAAATAAAAACAATGTTATTTGCCTAATATATTCATATATAACATGCAAATGTATTCTTAACAAAGTAGATAGGAAATACTAGTGACAATTTTAATCCTTGTTTCTGTAACTGGTCACCTGGTCCTGTCTGGTATGTATGCATGTATTTATTTTATCATTTTTTTTTTAATTTTTTATTTTTTGACACAGAATCTCACTCTGTCTCCCGGGCTGGAGTGTAGTGACATGATCTCGGCTCACTGCAAGCTCCACCTCCCTGGTTCATACCATTCTTCTGCCTCACTGAGTAGCTGGGACTACAGGTGCCCGCCACCACGCCCAGCTAATTTTTTGTATTTTTAGTAGAGATGGAGTTTCACCGTGTTTGCCAGGTTGGTCTTAATCTCCTGACCTCGTGATCCACCTACCTCAGCCTCCCAAAGTGCTGGGATTACAGGCGTGAGCCACTGTGCCTGGCCCTGTCTGGTATTTATAACTCCCTTCTACTGCTACCCATTCTGTATTCTCTTTGTCTTCAGCAATCCCCTTTGCTGTTCCTGGGTCTTTATCTGGCAGAGTGATGCAAACCTTCATTCCTGAAACATCTGGAGCAGTTGTATTCTTGTCTGGAATGGTTGTAATAATCCATTGAACTTAATAACAGGGAATAGTAATACTAAGACTTTGTGTTAGTCCATTTTCTGTTACTGATAACAGAATACCTGAAACTGGGTAGTTGATAAAGAACACACGTTATTTCATACAGTTATGGAGACTGAAAAGTCCAAGGTTGGCAGGTTGTATGTGGCGAGATCCTGTTGCTGGTTGGGACTCTCTGAAGAGTTCTGAAGTCTACAGGGTATCATATGGCAATGGAGTAGCGCTTACTGACATGCAAGATCATGTCTCCCTTCTTACAAGCCACTTTTCTCTCATAATAGACTATTAATCTTTAAATATGAATGTATCGATTTATGAAGGGATTAATTCACTTATGGGGTTAGACTCTTCATGATCCAATCACCTTTTAAAGTCCTCATAATTCAACACTGCCATGTTAGGGATGAAATGTCAGCATAAATTTGGAAAGGAAGCAATATTCCAACCCTAGCACTGCACTTCTGACTCTCTAAAAATCACACCTGTCACAAAAGTTTTATTTCATTCCTATAGTTCCAAGGCTTAAATTGTTCCAGCACCAACAGAAAGTTCTAAAATCTAAAGTCTCCTCTGTCGACCCATGAAATCAAAACAAGTTTTCTTGATACAAAACTCGGCAGTTGGGTTGTTAATGCCCACTGGGTTCATGTTGGCTGCTGCCCAGATAGAGCCACTTTACCAAGATAAGGGAATTACTATAGAGAAAATTTTATACATGTAGAGCCAGCTAAAAGAGAGAGCAGAGTTTTCATATTAGTCAACACTGCTTCTCCAAATACTCAGAAACTAGAGTTTTTATAGATAGTTTTGTGGGCAGGGGGTTAGAGAAAGGGACATGCTGATTGGTTGGGTCAGGGATGAACTCTTAGGAAGTCAAAGCCATCTTCTTTGCTGACTCAGCTCCTGGGTGGGGGCACATATCCAGATGAGCCAGTTTACTGGTTTGGGTGGCACCCGCTGATCTGTCAGAATGCAAGTTATGAGAAATACCTCAAACACCAATCTTAGGTTTTACAATAGTAATGTTATGTATAGGAGCCATTGGGGAGTTAATTAATCTTGTGGCCTCTGATTGTATGACTCCCGAGCCATGCTTTCTAATACGGTGGTTAATTTGTTAGTTTTACAAAGGTGATTGTGGTCCCTAAACAATGAGGGGTTTTGTTTCAGGGAGGAGCTGTTATTATCTTTGTTTCAAAATTAAGACACAAAGTAAATTTCTTCCAAAGTGGGTTTTGTTTTTGCCCAGGAATAAACAAGGGCTGCTTGGACGTGAATGCAAGATGAAGTCACTTAGGTCATATTTCTCTCCCTGTCGTAATTTTCTCAATTACTGTTTTTGCAAATGGGATTTCAATTTCCCCTTCTGAATTTCATTGCATCTTATTCTTAAGGTGTGAGGTACAGAGTTGGGAAGAGGCCAAAGACCATTCTAACTTCTTTCTGCTAACAAGGGGTGTACTTGAGAGAGGGTTTGGCCCCAGAGTAAATGGAATGAAACTGCTTTGTAGCTGTCTGCATGTATTCGCAGATGCCTGGTTGGGGTTCCTAGGCTTGCATGACAAAGATGTTAGTACTGTCATCCACAATTTTAGTACAGCAGTTAAGTGAACAGCAAACTCTAGGATAATGGGTCCTAATATAAGGAGTGGAAGTCCTAGCTTCAGAAGTCCTTATGTAATTCGTCTAAATCGCTGAGGGATTAGAGTGAATAGCCCTAAGAACCAATCAGACATGGGGTCAACAGTCAAGAGAGATTTGGGTCAGAGGTTGTTAGAAAGACAAATTGGGATAAACAGGAAAGAGCAAATTTAAATATACCATCTCATATCTTTTTAGTTAATTTCCTAGTTCTCCGAATATATCCTAGCTGTGTTTCATTCCAGGAGGTGTCCCTGCAAATGAAGGAGGCTCCCTTATGTGATTAAGGCAAAAAATATTTTTAACAACAGGCATTTGTGGGGAAATAGAAAATAATAACAAAGGTTAATGTTGGGCACAACGTATCCAGATGTCAGATTCAAAGCATTTTTAAGTTGCAAAGGAGGATGGCGATGACAATCTCACGTATTTTTCATCTGTATCTCCAGGGATAAGCTTCAGCATGAAGGGCCTCCGGAAGAAAGTCGTAGCCATTTCATTGAGTCCAGGTCAGAAAAGTGGAAAAAAAATGTGGTTGTATTAGTTTGAGTACTTTAGCTCTAAGAGATTTCAGAATTCATTCCAAAGTGCAGAAAATAATAAAAAACTCAAAAACAATGGAGAAGACTAGAATCTAACAACAAGTGTGCTATAGTATTTTTCTGAAATACAACGTTTCGCTCCCTAGTTTTCATTTTTATTTAAGACATACCATAGTGAGACACATTTATTTGCAAAATAAGTTTTGGTATTATTATAGTTAGCCTGATTATTTGTGTAAAGTTCAGCAAGAATAATTATTTCCCATATTAGCTCTTTCTAAACTGGGTTTCCTGCAACTTTGTTCCCTAAGGAACCTCAGATTGGACTTTTTTAAAGCCTTGAAGGGATGTATCTGTGCCTGCAAATACTCATACACATTGGTTGAATTTCTCTCTTCTTCAGCTCCCAAGATAATTTGGGAATCATAGGCCTGTCAGAATGTGACAGTTTTTACTTACCACAGGTCAGGAACCCTGTACAATTCCTGTGTAGATAGTTATGAGGCCAGTTTCTTCAAGGGGCTTTTATCATCTCTGTTGGTCAACTTTAATTCCTCAAGCCTGTCTGTTTGTATTTGAAGGTAGGCCATTCCACTGGTAAAATAACCGTATCTTTGGTAAAATAATCTGTGCCTACAGTTGTGTTCTGTTACAAAAGAAATCAGATTCTTAGTGTACTTAGGTAAATAACTATATCTCCTTGGTATGGAATCCTCTTAAGTAGTTTTCAAATTCTGGAGAAATCAAGTAGAGAATATGAAATATCTTTCAACTTTTGCTCACAGGAATATACTTTAGTCAATCATGAGAAGCTGTAAATAGCTGAAAAGAAAAATGTTGTCTTGACTCTGAAAAATGAGAAAAAGCCTCAGCAACTTTTCAAGCAACAAGTCATAAAAGGATTATTTTGGTCTTCTATTAGTTCAGTCCATGAAGTTAACTTTGTCTGACCTTGAGCCAGCAGTCCTCATAAACATACAGCTATCTATGAGAGTCCTGGAAGTTTGTTTTGTTTTTTTCCTATTTCAATGCCCCAGTCTTTAGTTATGAGAAACATGTATTCAAGAGAACATTTCAAAGAGCAAACACCTTTTGAATAGTTTAAAAAAAAAAACACAGTAATCTGTGGATGACAATTATCTCAGGACAGCCACTGTTTTATTAATTTTACTTTGATTTTTTTGAGACAGGGTCTCAAGCCACCCGGGCTGGAGTGCAGTGGCACAATTATGGCTCACTGTAGCCTCACCTTGCTGGGATCAAGCAATCCTCTTTCTTCAGCCTCCAGAGGAGCTGGGACCACAGGCAAGTGCTACCACATACAGCTAATTTTTTCATTTTTTTGTAGAGATAAGGTCTCACTATCTTGCTCACGCTGATCTCAAATAGCTGAGCTCAAGCAATCCTTCCACTTAGCCACCTACAGTTCTAGTATTACAAGCATGAGCCACCGTGCCCAGTGAGGACATTACAGGCCTGAGCCACTGTGTCCAACGAGGCCATTGTTAAAGACACAATCGACAAAGAAATCCGCCCATTTCTATGGAACATAACAATTTAACATAATAAACATAATTATTACTGATAACATGTACAAAGACATATTAGAATTATAGGAACCATATAAATTTGGAATACATCCTAATAACATATTTATATAAATATAACCCACAGAAAGTTAAGCATAATTTTGTATTTTACAATGTTTTCTGTAGGTTAATATACCAAATAAATGAAATATGTCTCTTTTGGACTTCAGGGGACCTAATACTTAAAAGACTAATGAGTTAAAATAAAAATTCTTAGTTTATAATTTTATTTTTCAAAGTGGTAGCTCAAAAATTCAAAAAGGCAAAAGCTTTTATTCATTGGTAGAGAGGCGACTATGATCTCCCAACAACAGGACCAAATAAAGTCAGCATGAGGCCATCTGAATCTGTATCTTCTCTCTCCCCTACTTTTTTCAGTTTAGAAGACAAATAAAAATACTTTATTATCTCTCAGTATTATACAGAAATCTTGTTTAAAGAGAAGACCAAATTTTACCTTTGCATTAGTGTTTTATTAATGTCAAACCCAATTTTTACATAAAACCTTACAAACAAACTATCAAATATAAATCAGTTTGACTCTAACTGTTTACAACTTCCTACTAAACAACTGATTAATGCTCAATGAAAACTCTGTTTATCACACATTAGCGTGCAGATTCTGGGCCTGTGTCATTGTGATTTTTACCTTAATGATCATTCTGTAGAAAAACTAACCCGCTTCAAGTTTTGGCAAGCTATTCACAATCACACACAGAACTTTCTTTAAAAGACCAATCTTCTACAAACCTTTTATAACTTGCTTAAACCTTACGTTTTTGTCCTATTATTTTTTTAACTTAAGACAATTTTTAAAACCTCTAATTTAGACAAGGTTACTTTTTAAAACAAAAATCGTATCTTTAGGTCTTTTTATTATTTTTTACAAAAACACATTTTATAATTTTTATATGCCTTGAATGTAAATATTTTCTCAGTAGTATCAGTTACACGTGTTACAGTGTTAAATCTTCACAACTTTTATTTTTAGTGAAAGCAGTTTTAATTTCATACCAAGTGCAGAGCCTAGGACACAGGACAGAAATGAAGATAATGTCTGACTCTTTCCAACATAGCTAGGGGGCATGGCTAACTCAACATGTCCCCAAGCTTTACCTAGAAGCTACTGGCTCTAATGCAGGCAGGTTGGACAATTACAGAAAGTCACAGATATTTATAACCTTAAAAGAGCAAAGAGAATATCTGACCTGCCTAATTTAGACCAAATGTCTAAATGTTGAAGAAATAATGTTATTGTACCCATAATCTTTAGAGCTATCTTTATTATTCAAAGATCATTAGAGTCATGTGAACTACAAAGCATTGTAGTTAATTTTTTTGATAAAATATTTTATTTAAGTGCATAAATATGCCAATTAATTAGAGCTCTTTTATATAGTTTGTTATCAAAATATTATATATATGAGGCATATAAATACACAGACATAGAGAAGCAGATCTGGTAAAGTTATATGGATTCTTCTTTTGTCAGTTTTTAAGTTTTTCTTTTTCATTTTAGATCATCAGTCTCTTGATTACCTGTTCCCTGCCCTAAACAGTTTTTAACCAGGCAGTTCCAAATTTTTATTTTAAAGGGATAAATCTTAGGTGAAATAAAATAGATAATTTATATTTTATCTAAACCAAGGAAAAATGTGGGAGTTTCAGTCAGGATGGCCAGGAAAGGCAGACACTCTTCAATTTGGAGATTTGCAGATTGGTTAACTTGAGGTTGATATTAGATGTTGGCAGGAGTCTGTCTTCTTTAGAGGAGCTACATGTATCCAGGAGTCAATTCCTTGTACCTTACCACCACAAAGATTAGTTAATAGCACCTGATAAGAACTTTTTCAGGGTGTTGGAGGTGGTGATACACTTCACAGTGATTAATTTTTTTTAGCTTTGATAAGCCCCAGCAATAAGTCAGAGACTTAATTTAGAATTCAATTTTGGAGATGTCTGTCAAAGATGTTAGAAAGCTTAAAATATTTGATCAAAAGCAAACTACAGGTCCTTGTAAAACAATAGTTATTCATTTAACCAAAGTGATCATTGACAGACTTTAAAGGCAATACAGAAAGTTACACATGTGTAAAAACCTTACTCCTTTCAAATTTCATAGGTTTTTAAAAACCAATTAAACACTTTATAAAGGTAACGTAGGAACTATCTTGATGAAATGTAAAATCTTGTTTCTTAAGGCAGTTACCAAAAAGTCAAAGGAAAACCCTTTTTAGTGCGACTGCCTCTCCTTAGGGGAAAGCCCGTTTAGATAATCTGGAAGTATAACTTATAATAAAAAGTGCTTGAATTTAGTCAAACATGGGAAGAGTGTGTACACGGTTATGAGTAGAACTGGGGAATAGATGACTCTTAGTAGCTGCATGGTAACTTTCCTGATGACAGTGAAAATTTAGACACACACACACAAAAATAACCCCAAGAGTATAGAATCAAGTTATCCTGGAGGAAAACACTGGTTTTATAGACCTCTAAGATAAAATATTTCAGCATCAGGCCACAACATTTAGAACTAAGAAAAGTTACAGGAGCTGACATGAAGCTGAAGGATAGAGTTATCCCAGGCCACGTCAAAGGGAGAAAAACCTGATAGCAGCAAGACAACAATTGAACAGTTGAGATATGAATCTCAGAAGTTTTCAAAAGAAATCGATTATGGAATAGAAAATCAAACTTTCTTGTCATTTTATTAAGAGCAAATTGATACCTTAAGAAAATATTGGTTTAATATAGGGGACCATTCTTTAGAAAGACTATTATAAACAATTCCTTTTTAATTATACCTAACTTAATTACATACAAAATTCCTTTTATAAATTCCCCTTCACAAGCCATATCATGACTTACACAGACCATCTGTCACATGGTTGGACTGTATACTTGTCCTATGGTACCTGTTCCTTTTTAAAATTATTTTTGCTTTTCTTTTTCTAGATTAACCTTGTAATAAGAACCTGTTTCTTAAATAACCAGTCATTTTACTTTAGGAGAATAATTTACCATGCAAGATTCTTTCTCGTATAAAATTACTCTTTTTTCTTGATAACCTTCCTTACCGAAACTACATGTTCTTGTCTATATCTTTCTTCACATCTCTCTTCACCATTTACTGCTTTCCTTTCTACTTTGTTTCATAAATAACCTTTTCAAACTCGTAATTTGAATTAACTTTTAAAAAACTTTTGAATTAGACAAAATAATTCTTTTTCTCAATAAGGACACCTCTTCTTTGGCACATTTTATAGAAACCTAGGATAAAAGAAATCCTGAACTATCAGATATTAGTATTGTATAGATGAGAAACATTTCACAATTTTTAGAACAGTCTTCTCTATATAATAACCCTTTCTTAATTGGAATTGACCAAGACATCCAGTACGCATCCAAAATGATTTTAAAATTGTAAATTATACAAAAATTTCACATAGAAGCATTGATCTCATTGACGTGTACTCAGTTTTTTCCATTTTAGCAGTTTACCTAGAGTACTTTTGAAAACTGGGATATTACCCAAAAGTAGTAATTATTTAGTTATGTCCCTGTTACCCATTTTTAAAGTCTGTGGACATAAGGTGTTTTACCTAAGTAGGAACCTTAAAGTTCAATATATGCGCATTTTGTTAATAGCACAGAAGATTTATGTTTTCATTGAACTAGTAATATTAAATTAGTCTAACTCATCTATAAAATCACACAAACAAAAATTATTCTGTTTTTGGCTGGGTTTATGGCCCTATAGCCTTTATGTCATATCCTGACACCTTAATGTGTAGACAGAGATAAATACAAAACCATTTGTTCAGTAAACTCAGATAAAAATATGCTGATCATTTTGAAGATATTTCTAATATTATGTCACCAATAATCTTAATACCAGTTTTATGTGTCAAGGTTTACTAAATTTATGTGAACTTGAAAACCTTCCCAAATTAATCTATGAGCGCTTATTTACTTGTAAGTCTATTTGGTGGCAGGCTAGACATAACACACAAACATGTCTACGTATGTACATACACTCAAACATGTCTACATATGTACATAAGCACAAACATGTCTACATATGTACATACACACAAACATGTCTACATATGTACATACACACAAACATGTCTACATATGTACATACACAGAAACATCTACATGTGTACATACACACAAACATATCTACGTATGTGCATACGTACAAATATATCTACATATGTACATACACACAAACATGTCTAAACAGGTATACACACCCAAGCAAAGGTCTCATAGCTTTTACCTTGGAATTCTAACCGTAAAGTAACAGTACACACTCAGTATTTTATAAAAAATAACTGGATACATGTTATCATCTGACAAAACTGGAACATGTTTCCATGGCTAAATTGTGTTTTCTCCAATATATAATCTGTGAAAGCTGTGAACCAAACTTTGGGTAAAGCTATCTTTATGGCAGTTTTGTTTTTAAAAAAGCATCTTTTACCTTTTTTTTCCCTTCACTTTTAAACCAGTTTCCTGTGTTTACTTTCTAGTTGGTCGGTACATAATGAGTCTTATCACAGCACCAACAGCTTAGTAACAGCCAATCTGAAGCAGGCAGAAAAGAAAACAGGAAGAAAGAGAGGTTTTGATGACTCTGCTTCACTTAATAGCTGCAGTTAACCATTTGAGCTCTCAAGTTTTCTTGCTATAGTTTGCCTCTCTGTTTAAAATGTTCACAAAAGTAGGTCTTAATAAGTTACCAGCTGAAATCCCGAAGAGAATGAGAATATGAAGCTCCTGCCAGGCTTCTGCAAAGGAGCCAGGTTTTAAACCTGGCTCCTTTAAAAGGAGGGAAAGAGAAAAAGATAGAAAAGGAGGTTTGTGAACCTTCTAGCTGCTGCATGGTATAGGGTTGGTACCCCCACCACTCTTGCTGACATCCCATCAGGGAGAGCCCCAGTACCCTGGACATGCACAGTGTGAGACGGATCCCTCCCACCTCTGCAAGTCATGGGCAAAGGAAACTGTTGACAGCTGGAGAGAGCTAGGGGTACCTTTGACTGAGATGAGTAAGGCTGTAGGTGGCTTCCAAGATAATCAGGAAGATGAAGTTGAAAGTGAAAAGGATAGGAAGAGACCAGGGCCCACACTCAAAGGTCATACACTCACACTTACAAACAAATGGTGAGCTTCCAAACAAACCCCAGTTAAGGGCTGGGTACAATCCTGAATTTCTTTCCTCTGTTCAAAACAGCTCCACAGGTATCTGAAACCAAGTGGAGCGATGCCCAGGAGTGCCACAAAGCAGTCACCACATGTGCCCATCACAGCTGATGGTGGCAACTAACCCATGCAGAGTACCGAAATGAGCCAGGCTCTGTCTGCCCTCTCTTGTTAGTCACCCAGTTAATCCTGGTAACAGTCCTGGGTTCTCTGCATTTCCAGAGTGCAGGTCCTCCAGTAACCACTGAAATGCTTTCTCAGGAGTTGTCAACTCCTTACAAACATTTCTCCCTACTTGGCGCAGAGCACAGTGACACCAGAGACAGGCTTCCCTGGACCCCCGCCCTGGCAGTGGCCGTGTCACTTCACTCACGCCCAGGAAGAAGGCAGGCTGTGGTCTTCCATCGGGCAGCAACACCGAAAGAATTTCTCACGTGGGTGAACTCTTGGATCACCGTGCCCAGGCTGATGGAGTCTGCAGCAGATGCAATAAGGGCTTTGGCACCGGGAAGTGGAGCTCACCCATCTGCCAAGCCCAGAGTTGGGCACCCCTCTCACACCATTCTTGGGGACTTCCTCCCCTCCCCGGCAGAACGCCACTGAGAATGGACCTGATGGTGCCAAGAGGGCGATTTTCCCCCAAGTCCTCTTAAATATGTTGCCAGGATTTGTAACAGGAAGCCGAGTGAGGAGCAAAAAGTGCTCCAAAGATCAGGCGATGGGCCACATCGCTGGCGGGCGTGTTGAGCCCCTGAACCAAAGTTTCTGCGACCGGCACCTTTGCCTCTCTGCCCCGGCCTTCTGAGCCTGTGCTCAGCAGACACTTGTGCACCAGGCAGCCAGCCGCTCTCCCCGGTACTCCCGCAGCCCCAGCAGAGCTGCCACATGCACCTTCCACTCACCAGGTGGAATCTACCTTTTATCCTGTGCAGCAGGCTGCAGAACGCGCCCCTCCACTCCCTCCGTGTGGGGCTGCAAGGGGTCGGGTCCACCACCAACGCTGCCTTTATGGAGAACCCCGCACTTGTCCGGAGCCTGAAACTCCCGAGTTACTGGGTCCAGGAAGACTGGAGGTGGCGCCTGATAGAATGACTTCTTTTCATTTGGGCCGGTACCTAGTGGTGGGATCGCTAGATTGAATGGTAGCTGTGCTTTTAAAAGCTCATTGAGAAATCTCCATGCTGTTTACCATACAGGTCGTACGAATTTACATTCCTGCCAAGGGTGTATAAGCATTCCCTTTTCACCTCATCCACACCAATATCAATCATTTATTGACTTTTTCATAATGGTCCTTCTGACTAGGCTAAGGTTGGTATCGCATTATGGTTTTAATTTGCATTTCCTGATGACTAGTGATGTTGAGCATTTTTTTTTCATATGTTTTCTGGCCATTTGTATATCTTTTGCCTGTTCATGTCATCCCACCACTTTTTAATGGGATTATTTATTTTTTTCTTGCTGATTTGTGTTTCTTGTAGATTCTGGGTTAGTCCTCTGTTGGATGGACAGTTTCCAAATATTTTCTCCCATTCTGTAGGTTGTTTCTTTACTCTGTCGATTATTTCTTTTGCTGTGCTTTTCAGTTTAGCTAAGTCCCATTTATCCGTTTTTGTTTACGTTGTAGTTGATTTCGGGGTCTTAGTCAAATATTCTTTGCCTAGGCCAATGTCCAGAAGAATTTTTCCTAGTTTTACTTCTAGAATCTTTATGGTTTCATGTCTCACATTTAAGTCTTTAATGCATCTTGAGTTAATTTTTATATATGGTGACAGATAAGGATCCAATTTTATTCTTTGGCATGTGGCCGTCTTATTTTCCTAGCACCTTTTATTGAATAGGATGTTCATTCCTCAGTATATGTTTTTGTCTGCTTTGTTGAAAATCAGTTAATCGTAAGTATTTGCCTTCATTTCTGGGGTCTCTATTCTGTTCCTCCGGTGTGTATGTCTACATTTATTCCAGTACCATGTTAGTGTGCCAGCAGATGTTATAACGGACTGTGTTGGTTGACCTTGGGCCGGAAGGTGGCACTTGCAGGAGAGAACCAGCTGTCATGGTGCTGGGATTTATGCTTAGCCTTTGTTACCCAGGGGAAGTATTCAGCTGATGGGAAGTGACATGGAAGTCTAAAAAGTCCCTGTTCCAGTTCTGCTACTAGGACAGGTAGAGGGGCAAAGCCAGGTGTGGGCTGGGTCAGGAAAGTCCATACTCTTCCTCTCCAAGTGTGGGTGGAAGCAGAAGCTGCAATGGTGGTCGGTGGACAGTTCCCTGACCGCTGGGATAATGTTCCAGGGAGGAGAACAGCCTCTGCTCCATGAGAGTCTGTACATGGAGAGAGGGGTAGAAAGTGGCAGGTCAGTTCCCATGACCTTGACACAGAAGGTCTTACACATGCAGACTTCTGCTGGCAAAAACCCACAATAGCCAGCAAAGTCCCAGGCAGTCTAGACTCAGAACACAAACCTGCCCCAGGCCACGAGACTTCCCACTGGAGACTGAAACTGGAACAGTAGCTCTGAGGCCACACCCCTTGATTTGACATGTGAAATAGCAGTACCCAGGTCCCATGACCCTGGCACAAGAATACTTCCTTCATGCCCCTTGGTTCGGGCCTTCGGGGGTTCATCCTCTGCTCAATACTAGATCAAATACAAATCTTAGTTGGTCAGCTTCTTCCTCAGTTGGGGGCTTCTTCCAGTGCGTGCCTACTGCCTGGGTTACTTCGCTGATTTCTTCAAGATATTCTATGAATTAGGGTCAAGAATATCTTCCTTCTGTTGCTGCTGGGGTCTGGGAGTGCACACGCAGCACATCCAGGTGCCACTCTTACTTTCATGCTCCCCACCTCTCTTAAGTCAGCTCCATCGCTGGGCAGGGTTCAGGCGCTTCCCTGTGACCTGGATTGCCTGGTTCCCTAGTGGGAATGTATCACAGAGAGAGTCTCACCCTTTTGCACTCTCAAGGCTCAGTTGTCCATCTGACAAGTAGTGCAAGTTGCTGCCTCCTGCTCCTTTCAAAGTATCCAGAGGTTCTTTCACTTTTTCTGTTGAGTTCCTGTGTTTGTTGGATACAAATTCACAGTGTGAATCTCTAGACACTATTTTGCTCTTTCTAAGCAGGTGAGGCACACTAACAAATCCTACAATCTGCTATCTTGAAAAACAAAAAACAAAACAAAAGAAATGCTCTTCTTTATGAGCAGAGGTCTACCAAAAGTTATCTGGAACATTCATCCTGGACATATCTATTCTTCTCCAATAATCGTTATATTTATGCAATCATTTTTATGTCAGTATGCAAACATGGATATTTATTTTACTCTTTACTTCTACTACTTCATTTATTTGTTTAAATTGTTGCAATGTTGACTATTGGAAGTTCTTTCAGTTGGATCATCTGTCGTTTTGAAACACCACCATAACTGAGCTTTGCTGTTGTTATGTGGTTGGTTAGTTGTTTGCGCTATTTGGCATTTTACTTTTTCTGGCACTACTAGGTGCTTATGCTAATTGTGTGGATTTCCTCACAAGCCTGGTATTAACCATGAGACATGGCCGTGAGAAAGAACTTTACCAACTGAAGATTTTATGGATAAATCTTTACCATTTAGACTCAGAATATCCACTGACTTGCTACGTTACTTGGGTCAGCTGCTTTTCCCCCCTCCATTCAGTGAGGTGATTTCACTGATGTGTTATTTAATTCTTTTATGTGTATAGCCCCGTGCTATCTGCTACCTGCTGTATAAGGTGTTTAATTTGTATATTGTAAGTTCACTTTTTGTATTATAAAGTTATTTAGGATTTGTAAAATACAATAATGTATTTATCGTTACTGTATGATACCAGAGTAATTTCACTGCCCAGAGCGAATCTGCTGTACCTCACCAGTTTGACCTGCCTCTCTTCCAAGCTCCTAGTAAATACCATTTTATTATCTCTATGCTTTTTCACATTCCAGAGTGTCACATCACCAAAATCTCACAAAGTATTTTGCCTTTTTAAATTTACCTTTTTTTCACAATATACCCTTTAGATTTGTGAAGTGTATCTCATGGTTGCTTAGAGTTGCATTTTCTGACTGACAAAAGACTTACGCCCCATATCATATGCTTACTAGACATGAATATAGTATCTCTGGATACGTGTCTCTTCAGATAGTTTACCACTTCGATTGTGTTACTTGCCTTTTTATTTTGAGTTGTAAAATATTTTGTATGTTATGGATAATAGCTCCTTTCCTTCTATGTGATTGTGAAGATTTTCTTCTATTCTTTGCATTATCTTTTTACTTTTAATGATGTACTTTGAATCCCAGAAGATTTTAATTCTTATGAAGTTAAATATATTCATGTTTATTTATTTTTGTTGGGCTTTAAGTATCATATCTTAGAAATTATAGGAGTTATTGTTTAACTTAAGACCCAAATTACATATTTATATATTATCTACTATGGGTTTGGTCTATTTAGAGCTTACATTTGGATATATGATTATTTTGAGCTAATTATGTATATGGTGTGAGTGAGAAGTTCAACTTGCTTGTGGATATTCAATTGTCTTAGCAGCATTTGTTACAAATGTATTTTTCCGTATTGAATTGGCTTGGCAACCTTATAAAATCATTTGACTATAAAGGTAAAGGTTAATTTTTGGATGTTCAATTCTACTATATTTCTTTGATCTGCATGTCCGTGTATACTATTATTGAGCCTTTAAATTAAATTATGATGATACTGAGTTTTTCATGGATGCCCTTTAAGATAAAGAAAGTTTCCTTATAGGCTTAATTTGTTGTATATTGTTATCAAAAATAGATTTTGGATTTATCAGGTGCCTTTGCTGCATCTTTTGAGATGATCATATGGCTTTTGTTTTTTATTTTATTCTTATAGGGCATGACACTAATTATTTTGTAAGTTGAACCAAATTTGCATTCCTGAGACAAATACTCTTGGTGATGGTGTGTAATTCTTTTTCCATTTGCTGATTTGTATTGCTAGCATCTTATTGAAGACTTTTGTCCTTTACTTATAAAACATATTGGTCTTAATTTTTCTTCCTTGAAATGTCTTGCTTTTGTTGTAATATCAGTATAAACCAACTAATAGTATACATCAGGAAGTGATCTCTTCTCCACTTGTACTGTTGTTTACGTTTTTATGAAGAGTTTGTGATAGATTGTTATTAATTATTTTCAGGTTTGGAATAGTTCACCAGTGAAGTCATCTCAACAAGCACAGGGCCTTCACTCCTAACAACAATCACATGAATTTGGAAGGGGATCCTTCCCCAGCTGAACCTTCTACACTTGAGACCTGGTCCTTGTCCATCATCTGCATCTGGATTCATGATACAGAGAAACTGTGAGTAAGAGCCACTTAGTATGTGAGAATTTATTTTGCAGCAATAAATAATACACCTGACAGTAAATGCAATGGGTATCCTGGGCAGAAAAAATTACATTACTTAAAAACCCAGTAAAATATGGAAAAAGCCTATACTTCAATAAATAGTTTTCTGCCAACTATTTTTTAGGGCTCATCATTGCATGTAACTCACGGATATGTAAAGCTTTCTGTGCATATTTCTGTGTATTTAAAATTATTTCATAGAAAAGTATTTTTGAAAAAAATATTAAATGTGATATTAAAAGAATTCCAAAGCACAAACAGAATACCTTCAGCCCAGGAGAAGAAAGGACATGTAAAGAGAGAATAGCAAAGCATATTTCCGTATCAATTTACCAACTCGAACACAGGTACACCTGCTTCAGGAAGATTCTCCCCAAGTTCCAGAGACTCGTCCTCTTTCATCTTCTTCATCATGTTCCGCATTTTTCAGTCACCAGTTTTAGCATCAGTAACCACTTTTTCAAAGACAGATGCCTGTGACTCACGTGTCTCAAAAAGCCCCATTTCAGATATTATTTAACAGGACTCCAACAAACAGACCAGAATTTATGCAGAGCTTGCAGTGAGGAGTGCCTTAATGCCAACATGACTATGTTGACAACACATCCTCTGGTGAGTGAAGCATTCACACAGAATGAGTTGCTGAAACTCAATAACATATGTTTACTGTACAAGTAAGGCAATAATCAACATAGTGCTCTAAAATTATTCTGGGGACATAGGGGACATTCGTCTAAGATTTATGAGATGTGAGCAACCAAGAGAGCGTGAACACTGGTGTTTTACAAGTACTCCAAATCAGTAGATGGGCATTTGATTTTCCAGTGAGGGTGGCTCAGGGTCTCTTGGCTTCAATACTGTACACACAGAATTTCAGTGACAGATCTTGGTTAAAATAACAACAACAATAACAACCCCTCATCTATTATATTGCAGCCTGGCAATTTAACTTAATTTCACTGCATATAAATAGCAACTTAATTTAAATTAATTTCACTGCATATAAATAGCAACTTAATTTACAGTAATTTCACTGCATATAAATAGCAACCCTATACTCCATGCAAACTAGAATGGCAGTGGAATTTATGTAGTGAAGAAAGTGACAAATTATTTTCCAAATTTAAAGGAAACTTAAGGTTTTATAGGGAAACAAATAGAGGTAAAAATATTTTTAATCCTTCTTTTTCTGACAATTGTGTTCTGCTCTTACAAATAGAAAGCTCTACTTTCATTATTTTATAATATAGTGAGTTCATCAGGCACATGTATGAAAATTGTATAGTAAAGGTAGGTTTGTGTCTACTTGGTTGGTTCATTCGACTTAGACACATCATTTACTTTATCTCAAAGGGTTATTTTTTAAGCCTTGGTTTTGTACAACATGTAAAGGCGTCAGTCTTTGTGCAATATTAAGTCTTCATTCAAGTAACTTATCTTTGTGTCTCTGCCTTTGTTTCTGCATTGCTTCTGTACTTCTGCGAACCGTATTTCAGTGAGTAATGATGACAATAGCAGCCATGCCGTCTCCCATTCTTACCACCGGATGTGAAGAAATTCTAGATGCAATCCAGCCAATCTGTACTCGACTCTCAGTTCCATCTTCTCAACTCACAGTGTCTTCCAAAGTCCATGCCACACCACAGCCTGGAAAATCTCCCAAAGCAGTGTCTTGAGGCAATGGTAGAGCTCATGTCACAGCATTGTATGTCTCAGGTATCACTGTCCTTCACTGTTTGATATAGTCTCTCTTACAAACCATTGTTCCATACACTTTGCGCCTTTTGTGTTTGTTTATACGTGTGGTATGGCATGTCTTAACCTCACAGTGAGGGTATTAGCATAGAGTTTTCCATATCTAGAGGTGTGGATCATTGGGAAGCATCTTAGAACCTACCTGCCACATCAGATCCTGTCTAATCTGTATCAGTTTTCTGGGTCCTCACTTATTTTTTTAACCTTGATCCTAGTGAAAAGAACTTGTCAGGTGTTCCATAGGATGTATCACAATATGGATTTGTTATATTTTTTCATCATTTGACTAAGATTAAACATTAATTTATTCACATATTTATCTAATGTTGAAGACAAAAATCCTGAACAATATATTATTTAGAAATACAAATTTAGAAAATAATAAAGAAGAATGAGGCTGAGCACGGTGGCTCATGCCTATAATCCCAGCAATTTGGGAAGCTGAGGTGGGTGGATCACTTGAGGCCAGGAGTTTGAGCCCAGCCTAACTAACATGATGAAACCCCATCTCTACTAAAAATACAAAAATTAGCCGGGTGTGGTGGTACACACCTGAACGTTTCTTATATTCTGGGTAATAGTCTTCTAACAGTTATATGACTTGGGAATATCTTCTTCCATTATTTCAGTTGTCTTGATGGTGCACTTTGCATCTTAAAAGGTATTGATCCACATGAAGTTCAATGCATCTATTTTTTTTTTTCTGTCACTTGCACTTTTGTGTCACATGTTAGAATCCATTGTTTCACATAAGGCCATGAAAACCTATTCCTGTGTTCTCTTCTGTGGGATTTTTAGTTTTAGCTCTTACAGTTAGCCACGTATTCTATTTTGAGTCAAATGCATATATGGTACAGGAAGAGTTAAACTTCCATGTGGATATCCATTTCTCCCAGCAACATTTGTCGAGAAACTATTTTTTCATCTTGAATCAATTTGTCAACCTTGAAAATAAGTTTGGCCTATATATAAAGATTGATTTTGGCGTGCTCAACTCCATTCTATTGGCTTGTATGTCTTTCCTTACGTTATGTGAGTTTTCCGTGGATGCTGTTTGTAGGTTTAGCAAGTTTTCTTCTATGCCTAACTTTCCCAGAGCTTTTATCATGAATGGGTTTGGAATTTGTCAAATACCTATTCTGCATCTTTAGAGGTGACCATGAGTCTTTTTAAAAAATTCTATTACTATAGTTTATAACACCAGTTGTTTTTGTATGTTTAACCAAACTTACATTGCAAGGATAAATAGTTTTGCTCCTAGTGTATAATCCTTTTTATATGTTACTAGTTAATTTTGATAGTACTTCCTTGATACTTTTTACCTATTTCATATTGGTCTGTAATTTTCCTTTCTGGAAATGTCTTTGTCTAGCTGTGGTGTCAGGGAACACTGGCTTCATACAGTGCATTGGGAAAGGTTCTCTACTCGTCTGATTTTATTGATTGTTATTAATGCTGAAAGGCTTGAATAACACACCAGTGAAGTCATCTTCACCTGGACAGAAACTGAATCCTTACAAGAATTCTAGGAGCTTGGAAGGGGATCCTACCCCAGGTGAGCCTTCCCTTGAACTCTATGCCACGTATCTGACCCAGAGAAACTGTAAGTACTATGTAGGGCTGGGTTTGAAAGTCTAAACTCTGTAGTCATATGTTATACAATGATCAATCGGTAATATGCCTGACAGTAAATGTAATGTGGTATCTTCTATTAGATCCTTGAACAGAAAAATGACATTAGTGGAAAACCTGGTAAAATATGAAGAAAATCTATTTCAGTTAATAGTTTTGTACCACTGTCAATTTCTGAGTTTTCATAAATATGCTATGGTGATATAAGGTGTTCACATTTCAGGAAGCTGTAGGATATATGAAACTCTATTATCTTTACTACTTTCTGTAAAACTAAAACTATGATGAAAGCATTTCTTAAAATGTAATATTCAGGTACCAAAAAATAAAACAGCAATAACAAAGACAGATTTAAACCACAGTAAAGCCAAAGATCAGAAGATGAATGGAGATGTAGGGAGACTATGGCAAAGTAGCTTGCCTTATTATACCCCATTCCTACGCAGGGCACCTGCTTCAGAAAGACACCGTCAGGCTCCAGGGACACTCATCCATTTTCTTCTTCCGATCAGACCATTATCCAGTTACCAATTCCTGTGTTCGTAACCACTTTTCCAAGGAAAGATGCCTTTCTCACATATGTTAGAAGGCCCTGTTTGCAGGCACTTTCTGGCAGTGTCTTTGTAGGATCTCAGTATAAAGACATTTTAGAAGACATGACTTCCAGACATTAGAAGAGAAGATTGAGAAGCACCAGTGATGGGGAACATATATATTTCTGCATTAAGCGTGTTTTCTTAGTACAGATTCCTTTTTTTCCCCAAGTTTTGCAAGAATACGATGCCTTAAGCCTTTGAGAAAACACTGTGATAATTCAGTTTTCTTCATCATGCAGACTCCATCATGAATTTATGGGACCACACATTCTCTTGACACTCACGTCATGGATCTATATTGTCCTTTGGTACGTTAATCTGTTCTCATGATGCTAATAAAGACATACTTAAGACTGGGTAATTTATAAAGGAAAGAGGTTTAATTGGCTCACAGTTTCACATGGTCTGGGAGGCCTCACCATCATGGCAGAAGGCGAATGAGGAGCAAAGTCACATCCTACATAATGGCAGACAGGAGAACTTGTGCAGGGGAACTCCCATTTATAAAACCATCAAATCTTGTGAGACTTATTTACTACCATGAGAATAGTATGGGGAAAACTGTTCCCATGATTCCATTTTCTTTACCTGGCCCTGCCCTTGACACATGGGGATTATTACAATTTCAGGTGAGATTTGGGTGGGGACACAATGAAACCATTTCAAGTGACAAGCCCAAAAGCCACAGAGTAGACATTATCATGGAAGAAAGTTAACTAGATATGAAAAAAGTTTATAATCATGGAGCTGTAGATTAATTCCTGCTCAAAAAGATGTAGAAATGAACCTTTGGACATCAGATGTATGAAGGTGAGGCATGTTAGTGATACAGTGTGTTTTGTGCAGAGGTGGAAATAGCCTAATAGAAAAAAGGAACAAACAGCAAGTACAACATACCCCAGCCCACCTTCCTGTGATCTAAGAGATGGACACAAGCTGAGTGCTGACTGCAAATGTGCTGGCTAAACAAAGATCCCCACAGCAGGGGGGACTGTCCCCTCTTCCCCAACACAGCTCCCTGTTCACAGGCCACACCACTTTATAGAGGAGCACCAGGGATGTTCCGGAAGCCATACCCACAAAGTATACTAAGCCATGGGACTGCATAGTACACTCCCAAGGACATCTGCAAAGTCAAGACTCTTGAGTTTTCAGACCATGATCACGGGCTACATTCTCCATACCATATTCATAGCTTCAGCGAGAAAACAAACTCCTGGGTCCTGGAGACCTAGAGTGAGAGACATAGCTGACCTTGACCATATTTCTCACTTCTGAGAAGTTTGTAGCAGTAATTCAGGTGCTATTATTTGGGGCATTATAATTCAGTAAACCTTCATACGCCTCTAATCTTACAGTTCACCCCATAGGAAAGAACCGTTTCATTTACATTGGCGATCTTAAGTCATGGAGGTTTGCTCTTTTTATTTCATTATAACAGGAGTTTCTATAAAGTAAGTGACTTGTACAATCCCATTTTCCTTTTCATTTCAATGCACACATCTGGTCTATTATGATGTGTACTGTGAAGATCATCCATGGATAAATTCTTGAGGGAAAAAAAAATCACCAAGTGGCAGGCCAGGAAGGAGAGAGAGGTAGATTGTAGAAGGACAGACTCATCTCTAGGTGGCAAGATGGTCGATGAGCTCTGAGTACTCAGGGTTAAGACTGGAAAAGTGATAGACATGAAACTCTGCTACCATGATGTCCTGGGCACAGAGGACACAGTGCTGAGCACTAAGCTTGCAAACATTACTATGATAGCGTGGAAAATATGATTTGTATTGAGTCTGGATTGGCCACCAGAATTCTTAGAAAGATGCCACTGAAAACACCCCATCATCTGACCATGTCCTTAGGCAAGAACCCAACGCTGTCTCCGCCATCTAGTCTGAATAAAGGGTGTATGGTTCCTCTACTGGAGATTAGGGCTTCCTGTTCACTCAATTCAGCCCTAGTAGAAGCTGAAACTCTCAGTGCAAATATGCTCAACATATTCTAAATTATACACTGTGTGAGTTTCTTCTTCATTCAGTGCACTCTTTGGGGAACACCAAAGCCTGTTTCATTTTCTAAGTATCAACAAGTGGAGCTGAGAAGTAACAAGTGGTCAGAGCAAAGCATTCCATGAAAACTGCAATGCACATGCATCTCCATTCCCTGCTTACAGTGAGATTCATATGATCCTCATTCATGGGATACGAAGGATAAAAGGGGAGGGAGAAAGAGATAAATATGTCGTTGATCTGGATGAAGAATCAGATTTGGAAAGCAACTTAGAATAATCTCTGCTTATATTTCTAAAATTAAGCCAAAAAGTCTCAAGGTAACAGAATTTTCTGTCTTCAGACAGCTGCACTCTGCTGGAAACTGGGTCCTGGATGTTTACAGTGTGCCTCTCAATGGGATACTTATTTATCCTGTTGGATACCCCAAAGCATAAGTCTTTGACGCAGCATCCTTCTCACATGATATTTGTTTACACTGTCAGACACCCTTGTGGCACTTGTTGGACCTGTGTCCACTCCATTCCCACCAAGGCAGCCACTGTCTAGGAGAGCTCTGGGTTGGAAAAAAGTTGAGTTCATATGTGCTGGTCACCTGAGACACGAGGAAGCAACTCAACAAAGCAAAGGTATTTCTTGCAGGTGTGGATCACTGGGCACCGTTGTAGGGTCTAACTGACACATTAGGTGTTCTCCAATCTGCAAGTTTCATAGTCTCCACTTATTTTTCTCGACCTTGACCCTTTTCAAATGTACAGGTCAGATATTTTGTATTTTGTAAGATGTCCCACAATATGGATTTGTCTCATGATTTGTCATGATTAAATTAGGGACATGTATACATTAAACACCTGTCATCTAAGTTTGAAGACAAGAAGAACTAAACATTATGGATATTAGAAATATAAACAGAGATAAATATAACACCAATTAGAGGATAGCAAATAATTTCACAGTCATAGCGACCTTCAGTGATTAAGGAACATGATTAAGCTAAGGAGATCCGTTAACGGCCATGAACACATTGCTCATGTTCTATTTTATAAGGTCAGCAGTGACTTTAAATAAAAAGAAGCCTTATACATTTAAGAATTGTTTGGGGTTTACAGAATTGTTTTAAATGTAGTACATAGATTTTCCACATATCCCACTACAGTTGCTCTTTTTATTAACTTCTTAATGTAGGACATTTGTCACAATTAACCAATTTTAAACAGTATCATTAACTACTCTTTATACTTGATTCAGATTTTCTTATGTTTCACTTAATGTTTAATTTCTGTTCCAGGATCTCACCCAGGATACCTCAGCACGGTTGGGTATCATGTCTCCTTAGACTTCTCTGACTGTCACAGTTTCTTAGAATTTTCTAGTTTTTGATTACATTGACATTCCTAATGTGGGATTTCTCTGAGGTTTTTTTCATGATAAGACTAGATTTGTGGGTTTGGGAGAGGAAGATGACAGAGGAAAGGTGCCATTCTCCTCACATCATACCAAGGACACAGGCTCTCAACAGGCTTTATCATTACTAATGTTAATTTGATCACCTAGATGAAGTCATTTTTATGAAATTATCACACAGTGTGAAATTATTATTATTTTTCCTTTTCCCCATGGAATGTTTCAGAACAAAGTCACTAACACAACACACATTTAAGAAGTGGGGAGTCATGGGCCAAGCACGATGGCTCATGCCTGTAATCCCAACACTGTGAGAGGCTAAGGCAGGTGGATCACCTGAGGTCAGGAGTTCGAGACCAGCCTGGCCAACATGGCGAAACCTCTAAAAATACAAAAATTAGCTAGGCACAGTGTACGTGCCTGTACTCCCAGCTACTCAGGAGGCTGAGGCAGGAGAATCACTTGAACCTGGAAGGCAGAGGTTGAGGTGAGCTGAGATCATGCCACCGCACTCCAGCATGTGCAACAGAGCGAGACTCCACACTCTATCTCAAACAAAAAAAAAAAATGTGGGGATGTATGATCTACCTTCTTATTGGCAGAATGTCTACAAATTTATTTGAACCCTCAACCATAAACACGTGTGTATTCTATTACATATTTATTCATTTATACATAAATTATTTATATCATCATGTAAACATGGATTTTTATTTTATACTTTACATATGCTAATTTATTTGATTGCTCAAATTGTTGCATGGTTGGCTATTGGAAGGTTTTTTAGTTGTCCCTGGTATATTTTTGAAATACCCACATAATTAAGGTTCAGTGTTGTATGGTTGGTTGGTTTTGTTGTTGTTCAGCATTTTCTTTTCTTTAACCACTACTAGGTGCTCCAGGCTAACTATATAATTGTGTAATTTCTGCTAATGTTTCCAATACCATATAATCTGATCCAGCACCACATGAATGATGTATGTAGTCTCTTACTCTCCCTGTGAAGAAGTTGATGCTGGTCTCTTAATCATACTGCCTGAACATACATGCACAGTGGTTTCAGAACAGGTAACTTATACCCCAATGGGAAACAATTTTACCAAGTAAAGTACAGCACTTAGGTATAAATACTTTGGCTTTAGCCTCGGCATGTCCACTTATTACCCAAGTTACTTAGGTCCATTGCTTTCCCCCACTTTCTTTAGTGAGGTTGTTCCATACATTCATTACATAGTTATATTATTTTGGGGGACATTCTTCCTTGGAAACCCTCTACCTACTAAATAAGGTTTTATGTTTGCATAATTTAGTACACTCTTTGTGTTATAAAGTTCTTCATGATTCAGAAAACATTATTATGTATCCACCAATACAGTATCAGAGAGAGTGATTTTACTACCCCAAAGAAACCTCCTGTATTTCACTGATTCCACATTTCTCTCTCCCAAGCCCCCTGTTACCACCAGACTCTTTGCTATCACTATACTTTTTTCCTTTTCTAGAGAGTCATATAGGTAGAATTACACAGTATTTTGCCTTTTCCAACTTGTATTTTTTCACATAGCAATATACCTTTTAGATTTTTGAAGTATATATCATGTTTTTTAGACTTCGCATCCCCTATTGTTGCAGGACAGGTGAGCCCCAAATTTGGGGTTTCAACTGGCAGGGTTCTTGCCTTTGCCCAGGAAAGTATTTACAGGCAAGCCAGTGGTGATAGATGGCAGTCTTTTATTGAACAGTACTGCTCCTTTAAGAGCAGGGCTAATTCATAGGCATTGCATCAGTTGGTAACCTATGGGTTCTTATCAACTATCTTTAAGGTAAAACTACTTTCAATTACATGGAAGTTGAGGGGTGGACCAATGAAACTTAATGGGCAGGTGATTCAGAACTTTCCAGGACAGGAGCAGTAACTTCTGAGTTGTTGCCATGGAAAGAGGTGGTAAATTCCTGGTTGTTGGCATGGAATTTGTAAACAGTCATGCGCTGGAGGGAATGTCTCATGCCGGTGAGCAGTGAGGACAACCAGGGATCCCTTTGTCTTCTTTTGCCAGTTTCTTCACTAGATGCTGTCTGGACCAGATCGCATCTTGATCAGCAGGATTGTGACTAGAAAACAACTTGCCAGTCTCCTGCCTCATAATGGCAGAAGGCATTGAGTGTCTCTTCGTGTGATTCGGATGTGACTGTAGCTTTTATGGAGAATTGGGTATTTGAATAATTTCCATTTTTGATGGAGATATATGCCCTTTTATTTTTGAGCTCTTAAGAAGTTGCCGTATATTATTGACAATAGACCATTATCACCTATAAAACTTGCAAATACTTGCTTTTTAATTTAACTTTTAAGTTTCAGGGTATATGTGCACATTTGTTACATAGGTAAACTTGTGTCATGGTAGTTTGTTGTAGATTATTTCATCACCAATGTACTAAAACCTAGTACCCATTAGTTATCTTTTCTGATCCTCTGTCGCCTCCCACCCTCTGATAAACCTCAGTGTGTGGTGTTCCCCACTGTGTGTTTATGTGTTCTTGTCATTTACCTCCCACTTATAAGGGAAAAAACTTGGTATTTGGTTTTCTGTTCCTGCATTAGTTTGGTAAGGATAATAGCCTCCAGCTCCATCCGTTTTCGTGTAAAAGACATGATATTTTTTATGGCTGCATAGTATTCCGTGGTGTGTATGTTCCACATTTTCTTTATGCAGTCCACCATTGATGGGCATTTAGGTTGATTCCACATTCTTGCTATTGTGAATAGTGCTGCAAGGAACCTATGCATGCGTGTGTCTTCTTCACAGGACACTTTTTATTTCTTTGGGTATATGCTCAGTAATGGGATTGCTGGGTTAAATGATATTTCTGGTTTTAGGTCTTCTTGTAGTCTCCACACTGCCTTCTACAGTGGTTGAACTAATTTAAACATCCACCGACGGTGTGTAAGTAATTCGTTTGTTCCATAATCTTGCCAGTATCTATTTCTTGACTATTTAATAATAGCCATTCTGACTGGTGTTAGATGGTATCACATTGTGATTTTTAATTGCATTTCTTTCAGGATCGGTGAGGTTGAGCTTTTCTTCATATGATTGTTAGCCACATATATACCTTCTGTTGAAAGTGTCTGTTCGTGTCCTTTGCCCTCTTTTTTTATGGAGTTGGGTTTTTTTTCTTGAACATTTGTTTAAGTTCCTTATAGATGCTGCATATTAGACTTTGGTCATATGCATAGGTTGCAAAACTTTTCTCCCATTCTGTAGGTTGTCTGTTCATTCTGTAGATAGTTTGTCTGTTCATTCTGTAGATAGTTTTCTTTTGCTGTGCAGAAGCCCTTAAGTTTAATTAGGTTTCATTTGCCAATTTTTGCTTTTGTTTGCAAATATTTGCTCCCATTCTTTGGGTGTCTTTATTTTTGTTGGTGCAGTGTGAATCACAAAAGTTTCACATTCTAATGAGGTTTAATATGCCTGATTTTTCTTCTTTCCTTTTGCTTTCGGCATCATATCTTAGAAAAGATTGTTTAACCTAAGACCACGAAGATGTATTCCTGTGTTATTTCCTACATTTTGGGACTGTTTAGCTATTATATATAGATATATGATCCTTTTGAGTCACTTACATTTTCAGTGTGAGGCAGGAGTTCGACTTGCATGGAATATGCACTTGCTTAGAAATATTTTATTAAAAATATTTATCCATATATAATTTATTTGGTGACATTATAAAATTATTTCACTATAAATGTATGTATTCATTTTTGAGCATTATATTCTATTACATTGATCAACATCTATATTCTTATACTAGTACCATAAATCTTGATTGCTATTACTTTGCAGTGAGTTTTGAAGTCAGGAAGTATGTATCTCCCATGCCAACCTTTTTTCTTCTTTCTCAAAATAATTTAGGCTAGTCTGGGTCTATTGCATTATATATGAACTTTAGATAAGCTTTGTGAATTTAGAGGAAGGAAGTGTCACCTGGGATTTTGATAGAGGTTGCATTAAATCTATAGATCCATTTGGAAAATATTGTCAGCCTAACAAAATTAACATTTATAAGTAATGAATAGTCAAAGTTTTTTTCCGTTGTTTTTCAAAATGTTTTCTATAGTTTTTGTGTATATATCTTATACTTAATTTGATAAACTTATTTTTGATGTCATCTCAAATGGAACATTCTGAGATTTTTGTTTTAGATTATTAATTGCTAGCATATAGAAATTCAGAGGATTTTATGTATTCACCTTGTATACTGCAAGTTTGTTGAACTCATTTCTAAATTCTAAACATATTTGAATAGAGTCCTTTAGAAGTTTTATACATAAAATCACGTCATATGCCAACAGACAGAGTTTGACTTCCTTTCCATACTGGAAGCCTCATATTTATTTTTCTAGACTAACTGCCATGTCTGTATCCTCTAGTACAATGTTGAAAACAAGTGTCAAGAGTGGAAATCCGTGTCTTGTTTCTAATCTTGGAGAAATTAGTGAACGTTTCAGATAACTTATGATGATAGAGTAGTTTTTCATAGATCCCCTTTAAAAGGGAGACAGTTCCCTTAACTGCCTCATTTGCTGCATATTTTTCTCATAGGGAGTTGGAGAATTCTCAAGTGCCTATGCATCTTCTGAGATGATTATGTGGTTTTTCTTCTTTAGTATATGAATACAGTGCATAGCACTAGTTGTATGTTGAACCACATTTTGCTTTCCTGAGGTAAATACCCTTGATATAGTATACAATACTTTTTACATGTTTCTGGTTTGTTTTACTCAAATTTCCTTGATTATTTTTGCCCCTGTATTCATAAGGTATATTGTTCTTCATTTTCCCTATTTGAAATGTCTTTGTCTGGCTGCAGTATCAGGGTAAACTAACTCAGTATACAATGGGAAATCATGTTTTCTCCACTTTTTTGGAATAATTTGTAATAAATTAGTATTAGTTGTTTAAATGATTACAATAATTCACTGATGAATTCTTCTTGATGAGGTCAGAGAGGTTAATCCTAAGAATAGTTACATGAGCTTGGAAGGAGACCCTTCCCCAGCTGAGCCTTAGCCTGGGCCATCACCTACATCTGGACTGAAGACCCAGAGAAACTGTGAGTAATATGTGTGTGCTTTTGAACCACTAAGATGTATAGTAGTCTGTTATGCACCAAGTCTTAAGTAATATACCTGACTGTAATTGCAATGTGGTATTCTAGATTAGGTCTTAGAACAGATAAATATATCATTATTAGATATTCTGGTAAAATATGAAGGACGTCTGTAGATCAGTTAATAGTTTTGAAACATAGTGAAATTCTTAGTTTTCATGAATATACTATAGTTGTAATAGTAACATTTTAGTTAGCTGAAGGGTATATGAAACTGTTCTACCTGTGTATCGTTTTGTAAATCTGCAATTATTTCAAAATAAATTTGCTTTCTAAAATTATTATATGTTTAAAAAGAAAACAAAGACATAAGCAAAAATCTGTGGCTTCCAGAGATGAGTGGGTACATAGGGAAAGAATAGAAAATGAGCATTTTTTATCTAGTCACCTTTCCAAACCCAGTTACACCTGCTTCGGGAAGGCACCATCAAGCTTTAGAGACTGTCATCCTTTTTCTCCTTCTCTGTTGCCCAGTCACCAGTTGGAATGTCAGCAACCACTTGTTCAGAAAAAGCTGCGTTTCCTTCACATATCCAGAAAGCCCCATGTGCAGACATCATTGAGCAGTGTATATTCAGGATCCCATTGAAGCATTTTTAGGAGCTATGACTCAGATATTAGAAGCCAAGAATTAGAAATTTCAGTGACAGGGAACATAAATCATATTTCTGCATTCAGGATAGTGTTTTCTTGGTACAGGGATTTCTTCTTCAAGTAATCAAAAGACAACTGTACCTTCAAACCTTTCAGAAAAATATGTCCTAATTTAGTTCTTTTCATTCTACAGACTCCATCAGGAATTGTTTGGGACCATGCATTCTGTTGCCCACTGCCAACCCGAAAGCCACCAAGGTAGCAGGTAAGCAGAGTACAACAAAGGTTTCTAACAAATGGGTTTAGGCCAGACCCTACTTACAGAGACCTGGATATGAATCTTTTACAGAACAGGTTTTTTGCAGTTGGATGCTAGTGAGTGGAGAAAGCAGATGGCAAAGTGCTGAGCAGCGAGTCCCCAGACACACTCTAACTGCATGGAAGATGTGATTTCCCACAATACCTTAAACCAACAGTTCCTTAGAGGCTGGCCTGGACACCACAATTCTAAAAGAGATGCCATTTAAAAGAAACCAAATTCTAGAACAGATCTTGAGGCAAATACCTAACACTTGGACTCCACACTCTAACCTGATTAGAAGTTGGAGTTCAGTGGAAGAATGTCTTGGATATTTGAGAACATGACTTTATGTGTATTTAATTTAGCCTTGCTGGAATTTAAAACTGTAGGGGAAAATTCAGTCAATCTCCTAAATTATATGACTTTTTGTTTTTGTATGTGAGTTTCTGCATACACATAAAGAAACTCCCATCGTTTAGGAGGTTGACTGAATTTTGGGTATACGGAAATTCATACTTTATGTGTTTCTTCTTCTGTCAGTGTATTCCTGAGGGAACACCAAAACCAGTCCCTAAACCCAAGTACCCAAATTAGGATTGACCAGAGTAGCAAGGGGACAGATTAAAACATTTTATAAAGACCATTATGCATCTACGTCTGCAGTGACTAATTATAAAGTGATTTCTATGACCTCCAGCCATATGGTTAAAACGGCAAATGGGAATGAAGAAAAAAGAGTTACATAAATATTATAGCTGAAAAAATGGAGTTTATAATAAAGCTTACAAGGATCATTGGTCATATTCCTAAGACTGCAGTGGAAAGTTTCAAGATACAGCTTTTTCTAGGTCTTTAGAAAGGTATCACTCCAGTGAATTTTTCAAGTAACTCTTTATAATTGCTATCTTCTTCCTCAGTAGATTTCTTAAACCATAGTTCATAAAACTACATTTCCATGCATAACATAAGAATTCTAGTGTTCCACTAGTAACTCTAATGTGTCTAATAGCTACGTAGAATGTAAATGCACTTGGTGAACTCATGTGATAATATTTAAGCATATTCCTTCAATAACAGATAAGAATACAGTTGATGAGCCCCCTTAATCTAACACTGAGAAATTGGCAGTCACAGAGGACAGTGTATTCCACTCATCGTAGAGAGCACATTTTCATATTTATGAAACGCAGGTGCACCTTAAATTTGACAGTGTTAAAACACTATTGACGAGAAGGCAACCATAATGTTATTGTCCTCATTTACATATACATGAGTTTGGTCTGTAAACCTTCCATTGATGTTTTCAGGTCATATCATTAACATCATATCTTGCATAGGAGGTTTCAGAAGGTTGTAAAGATAAGCTCACAGGAGCAACATAGGAATCTCACAGGAAGTGCAGCGTCACCAAAGCTTCAGATTAGCACAGGTGATAATAATATGGGGAAAATTATGGGCAAGATGAATTGACGAGTGATTCAGGAGAGTTACATCTGAATGAGAGAAAATTTAGGAAAACCTTTGTCAATTTGTTTTTCTTGTATGTTCTATCCCATGTAATCATAGGAATGACACAAGACAAATATCCACATGTATGCACATTGAAAACAGTTTTACCAGTAATTGTAATGTATTTATATTATTATTATGTGATTGATTTATAAGTGATAAAAGTATTAGTTTCTTCATTTGTTAGTGGTTTTGTTCTTCCATTCTGGTGTATGACATGTTACAGTTGACAGAAATGATGTATCTCACAATTTATTAGAAAATTACTTTTTAGGGGTTAATGTAGGCTTGATAATATACTGCATGCTTTGTATGTTATCATTTCCTACAGTGCACACTGACATCTCAAGAAGTAAGCACGATTTTCACTCCTGTGCTCCATTTTGGAGTCTGAGCTGACTTTCTGCGGGAAAGGTATAAAGGACCCTTGAGTTTGATACTGTCTGCCCCAGTCTTTGCTCACTTCGACTGTGTAGAATGTGTCTTGTCTGACATGCTAAATAATTTTCAGGTCTAGTTAGACAGCTCATGCTATCCTGTGTCATGAACATATTTTCCTAAATTGTGTTCTGGATACTCTATTATTTTTGTATTTAAGCCTATGAACTAACTAGAATTGATTTTGTGTGTATGTGAGGTCAAAGGTCGTATCTTGGTTGTTCCCTGTGGATATTCAATTTCCTGGAACACTTTATTAAAAACAGATCTCTCCCCCATGCATCAATGTATAAATTAATTTTTATATATCTATATGTCTGCTTTCTAGCTCTGTTTTTATTTTTTAAGTTACTGGTTGTTTCTTCTATCTTTGTGCAAATTTCACAGTCTTATTATTATCTATTTTTTTTTTTGATACAGTGTCTCACTCTGTCGCCCAGGCTTGAGTGCTATGGCGCAATCATGGATCACTGCAACCTCCGCCTCCTGGGTTCAAGCGATTCTTGTGCCTCAGTCTCCCAAGTAACTGGGATTATAGGTATGCGGCACCACACCTGGCTAATTATTTTGTATTTTTAGTAGAGATGGAGTTTCACCATATTGGCTAGGCTGGTCTTGAACTCCTGACCTCAGGTGATCTGCCCACCTCGGCCTCCCAAAGTGCTGGGATTACAAGTGTGAGTCAGCGCACTCAGCCTACACTGTCTTATGATTAAGAGAGTCTATTTAGGACAATACTTTTCTCTCCAAAGATTGTTTTGTATTTTTTCTTTTTTAAGAGAGAGAGGATTTTGTCCTGTTGTCCAGCTAGGGTACAGTGACTCAATCGTAGAGGAGACTCTGTGTTTGAACTACTGGGATCGAATGATCCTCCCCTCTCAGCCTCCTGAATAGCTAGGACTACAGGCACAAGCCACCATGCCTGGTTAATTAGGTTTTTGTTTGTTTGTTTGTTTGTTTGTTTGTTTGTTTTGGTAGAGACCAGGTCTTCCTATGTTTCCCATGCTAGTGTAGAACTCTTAGCCACAAGCAATCCTCCCTGCTTTGTCTCCCAGGGTGCTAAGATTGCAGGTGTAAGCCACTGTGCCTGGCCCAGAGCCTCTTCTTTTAACCACGGAGCTTCTCCATAATGAAGTAGAAAATGTAATAACCTGCATGCCTTGCACCTACACCAGTACTTTCAGCTGTACCTTCAATAATGCTGTAGGTTTAGAACTTTAAAAAAAAAATGTTAATTTTTTTTGAGACAGGATCTCGCTCTTACACCTGGGCTGGAGTGCAGTGGCAAGGTCTTGGCTCACTGGAGCCTCGAGTTCGGGGCTCAAGCAGTCCTCCCACCTCACTTTCCCAAATAGCTAGGACCACAGGTGCACAACTCTTCCCAGTTAAATTTTTTTTTGTATTTTTTGTAGAGATGGGGTTTCGTCTTGTTGCCCAGGCTGATCTCGAGCTCCCGAGTTCAAGCAATCCGCCCACCTCAGCCTCCTGAGGTGCTGGGATTACAAGCATGAGCCACCGCACCTGGCTGGTTTAGAACTTAAATTGTTGCTGTAAACTCTTGATTCCCTTAATATCCTTGTGAATCTTAGACAATCCCCCAACACCACTCCCCACTTTATGTATAAATACTTTCAACAACAGCCAGTAGTGTTGAAAACCTTGAGATGCAGCCATAGTAACCTCCTGCACTGGTGTAGACGACTCTGTGACAGGTTCCTTCTCCTCCAGACCATGCCCACCAAAGTCAGAGCCACATGGGAGCCTCTGAGCTCAGAGCCACTGTATGGGGTCTCCATGTGCAAGGGCAGCAGCTGCCTGCCCTTTCTGTTGGTGAGGTGAGGAATTCAGTTTTGAATAAGGCTGAGTTTGTTCAATACTGATTTTGCAGGCTGACCAATGACACCTTAAGACTTTATTTCTTGCATTGTAATATTTATCCTGATTTTGATATGATTTGTTGTGCAAATGTGTTTAACACTTGAGTATATATTTTTTTCTTTTTTTACTCTCATAAGCATCATCTAAAACCAAATTTTAATTTTTGTGTTGTATATTTAAGGTGTTTATTCCTCTGTTTTAAAAATGGATTCACAATTATTTTTCAATGAACACTTTTAATTATTTTAATCTTTTCTCATATTTCTCTTTCCTAAATTTAATGTGAATATCACTTTTATTAGAAAAGACTGATGTTACACATTCTCTGTTTTTTGTTTTTCTGCAAATTTTCTCTGAAATATCTCTGGTTGAAAAGGAGAAGGACAGAAACTGTTCTGGAAGCCACAAGGCAAAATTGACTCAGATTCTCATGCTTAAAAAGATGTGTGAAACTTTCCATTATATGGCTTAGTTTCTGTTCATGTGAAAGGTTAACAAGGTATTGATTTGTGTAGCAGTATAGTAACACTTAGCGTCTGAATACAAGGAGCAACCACTTCTTAATTGTGCAGGTGTGAACTTCATGATGTTGCCTTACTTTCTCCTTACACAAAGATTTAGACAATGGCTGGACTCCGTAATTCCTTCCATCTGACTTCCATAAATGTGTACATGACATGTCTTTGTACAGATCACCTATTCTGTTAGATATTAATAATTTTCTTATTTTTGATGAGTGATTATTAAATTTGGTTTTAGTTCTCAGAGATATAAAAAATACCTCTTCGAAAATGTGTACATTGAGTGCTGTAATCAGAAAATATCTTTGTGCCATTGGCTTGTAAAAAGGGAATTTCAATTTTTTATTTATTGTCATTTTCATCTACCTTAATATTCTCAAAAGGCTTTCATGCTTGTGCTCTTTTTAGATTTTAATTTTTGTTGTCTTAGTCAAAAAACATGCGAGGGTTGGGAACACTTGCTCAAGATGTGTGACATGAGCAGTCAACAAAGCCAAAACACTGATATTGTATGGAAATATGTAATAATAGATGGGCATTTGCTCTGCTAGGTGTGGCAGCATCCAGGGTCTGTGGGCTTCAGTGCTGTAAGCAAAATTAACAGATCCTGCTTTAAGGATAAAAGTGCCCCTCATCTATTGTATTCAACCTGGCACCATTTTGTTACCGAACTCTGGTTTGGCCATGGCCACTTGCAAAATACAATAACAGAAGGGTAGTAAAAAGAAAGTCACTGGCCAGGCGTGGTGGCTCACATCTGTAATCCCAGCACTTTGGGAGGCCAAGGCGGGATGATCACCTGAGGTCAGGAGTTCAAGACCAGCCTGGCCAACATAGCGAAACCCTGTCTCTACTAAAAATACAAAAATTAGCCAGGCACAGTGGCGCGCGCCTATAATCCCAGCTACTGGGGGACATAGCGAGGGTCCGTTTCCAAAAAAAAGAAGAAAATCACTTTATTCCAGAGCTTAGCAATGTGTGTGGAAGGGCTGGATTTATATCTATAGGAACCGCGTGAGTTTTCTGGGCAGAAAACAGGGTTTTAAGAAGAAATATTGGCAAGCAGGGTATGCGGAAGGGGTGTGGAGGTGCAGGATCCACATGACTCGCTGGATGATTTATCTTCAGTCATGGGTCATTCGTTAGTCTTCCCAGCATCACTGGGGACAGAGTCAGGTTGTGGATTAACTGATGTCTTGAGACAATCTCTCTATGGAGGAGAATCCTGGCAGATGCTTATTTTGGTTCAAGATTTGGTAGTTTCTAAGAAAACCTATACTTAGCTAAGCTGACAGTGCTTGCTGGTTGTTTGGCTGGTGGAAAGGAAGGACAGAAAAGTTTGAATTTGTGTTTCTTTTTTTAATTTTTTTTTTCTTTTTGATACGGAGTCTTGCTCTGTCGCCCAGGCTGGAGTGCAGTGGCCGGATCTCAGCTCACTGCAAGCCCCGCCTCCCGGGTTTACACCATTCTTCTGCCTCAGCCTCCCGAGTAGCTGGGACTACAAGTGCCCGCCACCTCGCCCGGTTAGTTTTTTGTATTTTTTTAGTAGAGACGGGGTTTCATTGTGTTCGCCAGGATGATCTCGATCTCCTGACCTCGTGATCCGCCAGTCTCGGCCTCCCAAAGTGCTGGGATTACAGGCTTGAGCCACTGCGCCCGGGTTTGAATTTGCATTTCTAAGGAGCTAAGTTAAGATGTGAACACACAGGAGAAAGAGAAAAAGTAACTATTTTTTAAGGAAAATGAAGTACTGGGTTACAGCACCCACTGTAATATTCCCCTTCATTTGTATGGGATTGGAGCGTCATATTCATTTGGTCTGCTTCCTACTGAAAGGGGGCATAGTTATAGAGCATTAGAATGGAATCTGTTTACTTGGAGTTGGAAATATTCTTGAGTTTCCAGCAGGAACTTACTGTGCATGTATGGTGTGAGGATCCAAGAATTTCTGAGAATGATTTCCTGCCTCTCCATGTAGAGTGTACAACAGCAATAAAGCTCATAGCAGCTGAAGAGGGCATTTAACAGTATTAATTATATATATAAAAGTATTGTTTGCACCAGGAAGCCGACTAAATCATGATGTCATAGAGTCCTGAGAGAGGGCATCTATAGCAGAAATATGGGTATCTACATGCATAGCTTGTGTTATATTATATTGTAAGAATAATCTGGGGTGTGTGTGTGTGTGTGTGTGTGTGTGTGTGTGTGTGTGTGTGTGTAAAATGGTCAACCTTAATGAATGTTAAGTACCACCCCCGGCTGCAGTGAAAATATCTAAAGCCATATGATTTAAAGACATCGTGAGATTAGAGATAGCATTAGTTTGCTTCTGCATGTCTTTTAGGGCTGAGGATATGTTTCTGGAGTTATCCAGGAAGTTCACACAGCATTTAGTCTTAATTACGGTGCAAAGCCCCAAGTGTCAGTTGTACCCAGAGCTGCTGTGGAGATATGAGGACATGTTGGTTAACTATACATATTTAACAGGCTACAGCAGGAGTTGTACATACTCGTGAAGGTGGTCCTGACCCATGTGTATTAACAAATATCCATGGAACATATGACTCATTTATTTTGGGGTGGAGACTTAACTTTTAAATGTATTATAATTATGCCCTAAATTTCAAAAGTTCTTTTGAGGACAAAGGCATGCAAGTGTGCATTTACTGTAAACGGGCCAAAGCTGGTTTATGGTCAGTGATCTTTTATCAGGAGAAAGTTACTGAAATTGGTCTCTTGTCTACTTCAAGCTGTAGTTATGGCAGGTGGAACAGTGGCTGGGGTCAGTCAGTCAGCTTATCTTGAGGCTAGTGCTTGTTTTGCTGCTAGAGAACCACAGAAACCTTGTGGCAATTGTAAGCATAGTCTGCTTTTTTAAAAGTGTAGGAATGTGCGACTTAACTCTTGCCTGGCATGTTCCTAAATCCTGTTTATAATTTGGAATTTTATTGTTATAAACAGTCTGTTTTACAATTTTTATTGTAACATCAATGCTGATCAGTTATGCCTAAATTCCCATAATGGGAGGAAGATACAGTGAAGCATGTTCAACACCCCTCTTGTTGTCATGGCCTGAATTAGTTTTTCAGGTTGCTGTGGCTAATATGTGGGTAGGGAGTGTCCATTAAGTTGGCAGGGGCTTAGGATTTTATTTTATAGTTTATATTCCTCTTTTTTGTCAAGGTATGCCAGAGGCAGTATCGGTGGCCACGCTTTTATTTTTTCTCATGTCAATGCCACAGTGGCATGCCACCTGACCTGGGTCCATCATGTTCCTTGCTGCCCCCACTATGGTGGGATTGAGAATCAAAAGTCTTATATCCAATTAGATGTTGTAGACCAGACTGGAATGAAGGTGAGCAGGCAGCCATTAATCCTTGAAACCCCTTTTAAGCAATGTAAGAGCCAACAACTAAAAGTCAAAAGGTAAGGTTATATAACTGAATTGTCTATGAATTGTATACATTGAACTATTGTAATCTTGGCTTATAGGAATGATCTAACTAGCTATACAAAACGTAAGTATTTTATTTAGCTGTTTAGGCATTCGTGTGCCCACCCTTTTAATTTTCATATTCTTAATTGATCTTACATATAACAGCTTGTTTAAAATAATTATATTCAACAGCAGACAGGTGCCTTTCAAAAAAATAGTAGCAAGGCTGGGTGCGGTGGTTCAGGTGTGTAATCACAGCAGTTTGGGAGGCCCAGGTGGGTGGATCACCTGAGGTCGAGAGTTCGAGACCAGCCTTGCCAACACGGTGAAACCCCATCTGTACTAAAAAAAAATACAAAATTTAGCTGGGCGTTGTGACACACATCTGTAATCCCAGCTACTTAGGAGGCTGAGGCAGGAAAATCGCTTGAATGCGGGAGGCAGAGTTTGCAGTGAACTGAGAACGCACCACTGGACCGCAGCCTGGGTGACAGAGCAAGACTCTGTTTCAAAACAAAAGCAATTGATTTAATTATATTTTTGTAAGTATAAGATATATACACACCTATAAGTAAAATAAAAGACAGGAAAAGAGAGACAAAAGGAAAAATGCAGGAAAAAGGAAGAAATAGAACTATTATAAGATGGTTACACTACTTCTGAAGGAGTATAATTTTATATGAAAGGAGCTTAGATTAGTTGTAAATATAAATTGCAACCTCTAGGGCAGGATACTGGAACGGGGGCCTCAGTTTTTTGCTGTCTGTGGCCAGAGGCTGCATTCAGTTATTTCCTATGTTGGCTTCTCTCCCATGGCAGAGTGTGTCATCAAAGCCACCATGGGAGAGAACTTGCGGCAAGACAGGTATCATAATCTTAGGTAACATGATTATTCAAGTGACATCGTATCACGTTGTAGTCTTCTGATGTATCAAAGCAAGTCTCGGTTTCTCCGCAAAGTCAAAAGGAAAGGATTAGAATATTGGGTTATGTACACCAAGCTGTGAGGATCATTGCGCACCATCTCAGCGCTCACCTGCCAACATCAGGTCTTACTTAATCTGGGACAGGTTCTCAGTCCTCACTTACTTTGCTGATCTTGGCCTTTGTGAGAAAACAGGTCACATAATTTGTGAAATGTATCAGAATCTGGATTTCTCTGAATGTTTCTCATGTTTTAATGAGCCATATAGATAGAGACATGTAATTGTCTATTTGTGAAGACAAGAAACAGCGAACAGGACATTATTTACAAATACAGATTTAGAGACCAAAACTAAGAAAGAAAAGTTTGCAAATGGAAAAAGGAAAATTAAAAATAATAGTAATTTTACCAGGGTAACAAAAGGGTAGGAATAGGGAAGTGAGCACCAGGGACATTACAAGATCGACAGTGTACTGCTTAGTAAGCTCAATAGTATAATTTTAAAAATATATGTTTTATTTATTTTTCTTGTTTGCTTGTTTTGTTTTTTTTGTTTTTTGGGTTTTTTTTTGTTTTGTTTTTTTTTGAGATGTAATCTCCCACTGTTGCCAAGCTGGAGTGCAGTGGCACAATCTCGGCTCACTGCAAACTCCGCCTCCCAGGTTCAAGCGATTCTCCTGCCTCAGCCTCCCGAGGAGCTGGGACTACAGGCGCCGCCACCACGCCCGGCTAATGTTTGTGTTTTTAGTAGAGACGGAGTTCCCCATGTTGGCCAGGATGGTCTTTACCTCGTGATTCACCCGCCTCAGCCTCCCAAAGTGTATGGATGAGACACCACGCCCGGGCTATTTATTTGTTTTTTTTTAAATCTATTTTACAATAGTTTTGAATTTACAGAATAGTTAGAAGTACATACAGAGAGTTTATATATACTCAACACATAATTGCCCTTTTATAAATTCTTACATTCATTTGAAAACACTTGTTGCAGTTGGTGAACCAATATTATACATTATCATTCACCAACATTCACGATTCATCAGATGTTCTGTTTTCATGTAACGTCCATATTCTGTTCCAGGATTCCGCCCAGGACACCACATCACATTTAGGTATCTTGTGCCAGTTTCTCAGATGTTTCCTATTTCTGATGTCATTGAAATCCCTCCTTTGGGATGTCTCTGGTGTTTTCCTAATGACTGGATGGCCGGTGTGGATTTAGCAGAGGAAAACCCCAGAGGGAAGGTTTTATTCTCATGATACTGTGACAAGAGTACATAGTATCAACATGTTCTATCACTTTTTTTTGAGATGGGTCTCATTCTGTTGCTCAGGTTGGAGGGCAGTGGCGTGAACAAAGCTCACTGCAGCCTCGAACTCTTGGGCTTGAATGATCTTCCTCCTCAGCCTCTAGAGTAGATGGGACAGACATGTGCCACCACATCTGGGTGATTTCATTTTACTTTTACTTTGATAGAGGGAGAATCTCAAGACATTGCCCAGGCTGGTCTCTAAGCCCTGGCCCCAAGCGTTCCTCTCACCTCAGGCTCCCATAGTGCTGGGATTACAGGTGTGAGCTACTGTGCCCAGCTGCTTTATCATGGTTAATGTTATTTGATCACATGGATGAGGCAGTTTAGCTCAGTTTTCTTCACATAAAATTAATATTATTCCTCTTTTCATGTTGTGCCTTTTGGCAAAAACATCACTATGCCAAGCGCATACATAGAAAGTAGGGAATTATGCCCCATTCCCCTATGGGCAGACTTTCTATAAACATCATTTGAGTTTCTGTAAAAAATATTTAACATTCTTTAGGCTGTTCTGGATCAGTTGCATTTTTCTGTGTGTTTTAGAATCAGTGGTCCAAGAACTGCTAAAAATGAAAAAAAATTAGTTAGAATTTTAGTAGGGCTTGTATAGAATCTGAAGATGCATTTAGAAAGTTAAGCATCTTGGTTAATACTTAATAGCTTTCTGATCAATGAAAATCTAGTTTATATAGTATATTACACTAATCCTTGTATTCATTTATTTAGGATTTCTTTAGTACTTCAATATTATTTGTAATTTTCAGTATATATATCTTGCAGTTATTATGTTACTTTCAAATATATTTCCTTTTTGATGCCGTGTGAAAGGAAATTATTTTGAGTTTCATTATTTGATTAGTGTGTGTTGTATAAGAATGCAATTTATTACATTGATCATGCATACTGAATTTTGTTTTTGTTTCAACGTTATTTTAGTGGATTTTTTAGGATTTTCTATATATTAGGTTATGTCACTGGCCAATAGATTGTTTGACTTCCCTTTCAATTTGGAAGTCTTATATTTATTTTTCTATCCTACTTTTATAAATTATGTCCTCAAGCATAATGTTTGGTTGAATTAGTGGGAATAGGTAACCTTTTGTGTTTATAATTTTGGGAATATTACTGAGACCTACTTGGTACCATGTGTTGTCATGTGAATTTTTCATAGGTGCCTGTTTTAGGTAAGAACATTCCCTTTATGCAAAATGTAGTGTTTTTACTGTGAGTGGGTTTTTGAATTGGAAAGTGCTTATTGCATATTTTTAGATGTGATCATGAAAATTTTGTCATTAAATTAATATAGTTATTACACTAATTCTTTTTATATGTTTTACCAAACTTATGATCCTGAGTAAATAAATAAATAAATAAATTAGTGTTTAATTCTGTTTTACAATCCTGATTTGTATTGAAACTATTTCCTTGAGAATTATTGCCTAGGTATCCATAAAGCATATTAGTTTATAGTTTTCGTTTTTTGGATTGTCTTTGTCTGGTTTTAACCTCAGAGGAAACTGCCTTATAGGACGCACTGCACACTGATCTCTTCTCTGTTATTTTATTTTTTTGGAGAACAGTTAGTAAAAAATTGCTGTTGATATTTTAAAGGTTTGGAATAATTCATCAGTGTAATCTTCTCAACCTGGTCAATCACATAAACTTAGAAGATGATTCCTCCCCAGCTGATCCTTCTGGTGAGACCTCAGCTTTGGCAATCATCTACATCTAGATTCCTGACCCAGAGAAACTGTGAGTAATTTGTGTGTGCTTTTGAGCCTCTAAGCTATGTGGTAATTGGCTATGCTGCAATAAACAATAATACACTTGATGGTAAACATAGTATGTTATCCTTGATTAGATCCAAAAAAGGAAAAATGGCAGTAGTGGAAAACCTGGTAAAATATGAAGACAGTCAGTACTTTAGTTAATAGTTTTGTGCCTTTGTCAGTTTGTGAGTTTTCACAGATAGTCTATGGTTATGTGTATGATATTAATGTTGCAGGAAATTGAAGGGTATATCCACTTTTTGTAAGAGTTTTAACAACTCTCTATGAATCTAAAATTATTTCAAAATAAATAGAAGTGTAGACATGGCTCATATATTTGACATCAGGTCTTCCTGTTAACTTAATTAAGCCTTAATGGAACCTAAAACTCATGGTACAAATGCAATAACATTATAGAATATAAATGAGATGAGTTTCTATTTTACTCACTCTATTCTTCAGGGAACACTAAAGCCCATTCTTCTTCTCAAGTATCCAAAACTAAAGTTGATCCAAGTAACTAGTGGACAGCATAAAAGATTGTATGGAAACTATAATGCATCTACATCTTCAGTTACTAATCATAAAATGATTTGTATGATCATTCTTCACATGATTGGAATGACTATGGGAAAGAAGAAAAAGAAATGCAACTTTCTTGATTTAAAAATCGTATCTGTGCAAGAGTGGTGGCACACCCCTGTAGTCAGTCCCAGCTGCTAGGGAGGGTTGGTAGGATGATCATGTGATACCAGGAGTCTGAGGCTGTGTAGTGTGCTATGATTGTGCTAGTGAATAACCATGCACTCCAGCCTGGGCAACATAGTGAAACCCCATTAAATAAATAAATTAAATTAATACATAAATAAGTTACAGAGATCACTGTTTCCTTTCTATTATTAGGGTTCAAATCCTCGAGATATAGTTTTTGTTGTTGTTGTTTGTTTGTTTGTTTGTTTGTTTTGAGTTGGAGTCTCACTCGGTCACCCAGGCGAGAGTGCAGTGGCGCGAACTCAGCTCACCGCAAGCTCCACCTCCCAGGTTCACGCCATTCTCCTGCCTCAGCCTCCCGAGTAGCTGGGACTACAGGTGCCTGCCACCATGCCCGGCTAATTTTTTTGGTTTTGGTAGAAACGGGGTTTCACCGTGTTAGCCAGGATGGTCTCGATCTCCTGAACTCATGGTCCACCCACCTCGGCCTCCCAAAGTGCTGGGATTACAGGTGTGAGCCACTGCACCAGGCCTGAGATTTTTCCTTATCTTTGGAGAACTACGACTCCAGCGCAAACTTTCAAATAATGCTTTGCCATTTTTACTTTCCCTCTCAAGGGTTCCTTGGACTATAGTTTGTAAAATTATCACACAGCATGTGTTTTATTTTTACTTCTGTTTGATGTTAAGGCCTCTCTGGATGGTGGCTATAACCTATAGCCTTGCCCAGTATGACTCAGTGTTTAGTACTGGCTGTGCCTTTCATGGGATGCTTGCTTATCCTGATGGATGGCCTAAAACTGAACTGTCCAGCTTACATCCAGGTATCCTTCTCAGAGAGTACTTGTTTATACTGTAAGACACCCTGTGGCTCCTGTCTGACCTGTATCTAGTTTATTTCTACCAAGGTAACCACTCTTTAGGAGAGTGCTAAGTGGGAGAAAAGTGAGGTCCATGCATGTTCGTCAAGTGAAATACAGAGGAGGCAACTCAACACAATGTGTATAATGGTGTTAGTAATGTATTAGTAACCAATCCCAGTAAGAAGAGGCCAGCATTCCTTGAAGTACCAATGAAAATGAAGAGCTCTCCAGGCCACACACTCATAAGCAGCAGGGGTGGTGGAGGAGCAACTAGAGAAAGACATGCTATTGTCCCATTTGGCTGAAGTCTTTATGGGTGTATTTGTCAGGTTTTTTCCAGTGAGACAACTACAGGGAGGTAGATAGGTAGTTAGGTAGGTAGATAGATACGTAGATGGAGAGTTGATAGACAGACAATAGTTAGATGAATGGCATTTTGTTTGGGGATTTACTCGTGTAACATTGTAGAGACGGACAATTCCCAAGACAGCCATCTGCGAGTTTAAGGACCTTGGATGCTGTAGCGTGATGGCTCAGTTCAAAGCTGAAATCTTCAGAACCAGGGAAGCTCTTGGTGTAATTCTCAGTTTGGGACCAATGGCCTGAGAATCCAGGGCATTTACTGGTATAAGTTCTGGAGTTTCAAGGTCATAGATCATGGAGGTGTATTTTCCAAGGGCAGGAAAAGGAGTATACTTTCTCCTGGAGAGAGACCGGAAAACTTTTAAATGTCTGCATTTTTGGTTTTATTTGGTCCCCAAGGAGATTGTATGCTGCCTTCCCTCATTGAGGGTGGGTTTTTCCCACTAAATTCCCTGACTCATACCAACCTCCTCTGGAAACACCCTGGCAGACACACCCAGAAGTATGCTTTACCAATTCTCTAGGTATTCTTTAATCCAGTCAGCACCTTAAATTTACCTTGACAAGTCCAGCACCTTTCTAGTTGGCACCTATATGTATCACCTTAAGCCATAACTAACCTTTAGATACAGACAATAACAAGGCAATACTTCTACCTAACATGATGCAACCATCCTTGTGCAACCAAAACACACTATACTATTTTTCTTAAGAGCAGTGGAAGTTTGTGGGTGATGTTTACTCTTCTCCTGATACCCCATAACTTCAATACAAGTATGTTAAATTGCTAACACTTAACTGTTAGTATCAAGTTAACACATTCTTGTGTTTTGTGATAAAAGAAGAAGAAATAAAAACAATGTCATTTGCCTAATATATTCATATATAACATGCAAATGTATTCTTAACAAAGTAGACAGGAAATACTAGTGACAATTTTAATCCTTGTTTCTGTAACTGGTCACCTGGTCCTGTCTGGTATGTATGCATGTATTAAATTTATCATTTTTTTAAAATTTTTTATTTTTTGACACAGAATCTCACTCTGTCTCCTGGGCTAGAGTGTAGTGACATGATCTCCGCTCACCGCAAGCTCCGCCTCCCTGGTTCACACCATTCTTCTGCCTCACTGAGTAGCTGGGACTACAGGCACCCGCCACCACGCCCAGCTAATTTTTTGTATTTTTAGTAGAGATGGGGTTTCACCGTGTTAGCCAGGATGGTCTTAATCTCCTGACCTCGTGATCCACCTGCCTCAGCCTCCCAAAGTGCAGGGATTACAGGCATGAGCCACTGTGCCCGGCCCTGTCTGGTATTTATAACTCCCTTCTACTGCTACCCATTCTGTATTCTCTTTGTCTTCAGCAAGCCCCTTTGCTGGTCCTGGGTCTTTACCTGGCAGGGTGATGCAAACCTTCATTCCTGAAACATCTGGAGCAGTTGTATTCTTGTCTGGAATGGTTGTAATAATGCATTGAACTTAATAACAGGGAATAGTAATACTAAGACTTTGTTTTAGTCCATTTTCTGTTACTGATAACAGAAAACCTGAAACTGGGTAGTTGATAAAGAAAACACATGTATTTCATACAGTTATGGAGACTGAAAAGTCCAAGTTTGGCAGATTGTGTGTGGCGAGATCCTGTTGCTGGTTGGGACTCTCTGAAGAGTTCTGAAGTCTACAGGGTATCATATGGCAATGGAGTAGAGCTTGCTGACATGCAAGATCATGTCTCCCTTCTTACAAGCCACTCTTCTCTCATAATAGACTATTAATCGTTAAATATTAATGTATTGATCCATGAAGGGATTAATTCACTTATGGGGTCAGACTCTTCATGATCCCATCACCTTTTAAAGGCCCCATAATTCAACACTGCCATGTTAGGGATGAAATGTCAGCATAAATTTGGAAAGGAAGCAATATTCCAACCCTAGCACTGCACTTCTGACTCTCTAAAAATCACACCCTGTCACAAAAATTTTATTTCATTCCTATAGTTCCAAGGCTTAAATTGTTCCAGCACCAGCAGAAAGTTCTAAAATCTAAAGTCTCCTCTGTCAGCCCATGAAATCAAAACAAGTTTTCTTGATACAAAACTCGGCAGTTGGGTTGTTAATGCCCACTGTGTTCATGTTGGCTGCTGCCCAGATAGAGCCACTTTACCAATATAAGGGAATTACTATAGAGAACATTTTATACATATAGAGCCAGCTAAAAGAGAGAGCAGAGTTTTCATATTACTCAAAACTGCTTCTCCAAATACTCAGAGGCTAGAGTTTTTATAGATAGTTTTGTGGGCAGGGGGTTAGAGAAAGGGACATGCTGATTGGTTGGGTCAGGGATGAACTCTTAGGAAGTCAAAGCCATCTTCTTTGCTGACTCAGCTCCTGGGTGGGGGCCACATATCCAGATGAGCCAGTTTACTGGTTTGGGTGGCACCTGCTGATCTGTCAGAATGCAAGTTATGAGAAATACCTCAAACACCAGTCTTAGGTTTTATAATAGTAATGTTATGTATAGGAGCCATTGGGGAGTTTATTAATCTTGTGGCCTCTGATTGTGTGACTCCCAAGCCATGCTTTCTAATACCGTGGTTAATTTGTTAGTTTTACAAAGGTGATTGTGGTCCCCAAACAATGAGGGGTTTTGTTTCAGGGAGGAGCTGTTATTATCTTTGTTTCAAAATTAAGCTACAAAGTAAATTTCTTCCAAAGTTGGTTTTGTTTTTGCCCAGGAATAAACAAGGGCCACTTGGAGGTTGAATGCATGATGAAGTCACTTAGGTCATATCTCTCTCCCTGTCGTAATTTTCTCAATTACTGTTTTTGCAAACGGGATTTCAATTTCCCCTTCTGAGTTTCATTGCATCTTGTTCTTAAGGTGTGAGGTACAGAGTTGGGAAAAAGCCAAAGACCATTCTAACTACTTTCTGCTGACAAGGGGTGTACTTGAGATAGGGTTTGGCCCCAGAGTAGATGGAATGAAACTGCTTTGTAGCTGTCTGCATGTATTCGCAGATGCCTGGTTGGGGTTCCTAGGCTTGCATGACAGATGTTAGTACTGTCATCCACAGTTTTAGTACAGCACTTAAGTGAACAGCAAACTCTAGGATAGTGGGTCCTAATATAAGGAGTGGAAGTCCTAGCTTCAGAAGTGGTTATATAATTCGTCTAAATCCCTGAAGGATTACATTGAATAGCCCTAAGAACCAATCAGACATGGGATCAGTAGTCAAGAGAGATTTGGGTCAGAGGTTGTTAGAAAGACAAATTGGGATAAACAGGAAAGAGCAAATTTAAATATACCATCTCATATCTTTTTAGTTAGTTTCCTAGTTCTCCGAATATATCCTAGCTGTGTTTCATTCCAGGAGGTGTCACTGCAAATGAAGTAGGCTCCCTTATGTGATTAAGGCAAAAAATATTTTAATAACTGGCATTTGTATGGAAATAGAAAATAATAACAAATGTTGATGTTGGGCACAATGTATCCAGATGTTAGATTCAAAGCATTTTTAAGTTGGAAAGGAGGATAGCGATAACAATCTCACATATTTTTCATCTGTATCTCAAGGGATAAGCTTCAGCATGCAGGGCCTCCGGAAGAAAGTCGTAGCCATTTCATTGAGTCCAGGTCAGAAAAGGGGAAGAAAAATGTGAATGTATTCGTTTGAGGACTTTAGCTCTGAGAGATTTCAGGATTCATTCCAAAGTACAGAAAATAATAAAAAGCTCAAAAACAATAGACAAGACTAGAATCTAACAACAGGTGTGCTATAGTATTTTTCTGAAATACAATGTTTCGCTCTCTAGTTTTCATTTTTATTTAAGACATACCATAGTAGGACACATTTATTTGCAAAATAAGTTTCAGTATTATTATAGTTAGCCTGATTATTTGTGTGAAGTTCAGCAAGAATAATTATTTCCCATATTAGCTCTTTCTAAGCTGGGTTTGCTGGAACTTTGTTCCCTAAGGAACCTCAGATTGGACTTTTTAAAAAAGCCTTGAAGGGATGTATCTGTGCCTGCAAATACTCGTACACATTGGTTGAATTTCTCTCTTCTTCAGCTCCCAGGATAATTTGGGAATCATAGGCCTGTCAGAATGTGACAGTTTTTACTTACCACAGGTCAGGAACCCTGTGCAAGGCCTGTGTAGATAGTTACGAGGCCAGTTTCTTCAAGGTGCTTTTATCATCTCTGTTGGTCAACTTCAATTCCTCAAGCCTGTCTGTTTGTATTTGAAAGTAGGCCATTCCACTGGTAAAATAACCGTATCTTTGGTAAAATAATCTGTGCCTCCAGATGTGTTCTGTTACAAAAGAAATCAGATTCTTATTGTACTTAGGTAAATAACTATATCTCCATAGTATAGAATACTCATAAATAATTTTCAAATTCTGGAGAAATCAAGTGGAGAATATGAACTATCTTTCAACTTTTGCTCACAGGAATATACTTTAGTCAATCATGAGAAGCTGTAAATAGCTGAAAAGAAAAATGTTGTCTTGACTCTGAAAAATGAGAAAAAGGCTCAGCAACTTTGCAAGCAACAAGTCATAAAAGGATTATTTTGGTCTTCTATTAGTTCAGTCCGTGAAGTTAACTTTGTCTGACCTTGAGCCAGCAGTCCTTATAAACATACAGCTATCTATGAGAGTCCTGGAAGTTTGTTTTGTTTTTTTCCTATTTCAATGCCCCAATATTTAGTTATGAGAAACCTGTATTCAGGAGAACATTTCAAAGAGCAAACACCTTTTGAATAGTTTTAAAAAAAAGAACTGCAGTAATCTGTGCATGACAATTATCTCAGGACAGCCACTGTTTTATTAATTTTACTTTGATTTTTTTGAGACAGGGTCTCAAGCCACCCAGGCTGGAGTACAGTGTCATAATTATGGCTCACTGTAGCCTCACCTTCCTGGAATCAAGCAATCCTCTTTCTTCAGCCTCCAGAGGAGCTGGGACCACAGGCAAGTGCTACCACATACAGCTAATTTTTTCATTTTTTTGTAGAGATAAGGTCTCACTATCTTGCTCACGCTGATCTCAAATAGCTGAGCTCAAGCAATCCTCCCGACTTAGCCTCCTAAAGTTCTAGTATTACAGGCACGAGCCACCGTGCCCAGTGAGGACGTTACAGGCATGAGCCACTGTGTCCAACGAGGCCATTGTTAAAGACACAATCGACAGAGAAATCCGGTCATTTCTGTGGCACATAACAATTTAACATAATAAACATAATTATTACTGATAACATATACGAAGACATATTAGAATTATAGGAACCATATAATTTTGGAATACATACTAATAACATATTTATATAAATATAACCCAAAGAAAGTTATACATAATTTTGTATTTGACAATGTTTTCTGTAGATTAATATACCAAATAAACGAAATATGTCTCTTTTGGACTTCAGGGGACCTAATACTTAAAAGACTAATGAGTTAAAATAAAAATTCTTAGTTTATAATTTTATTTTTCAAAGTTTGTGAGTGTTAAAGGCTTAAAACACTTCATATCACCAAATAGAATCCCAGATAACCACAAATCATTTGCTTAGCCAAAATGATAGCTCAAAAATTTAAAAAGGCAAAAGCCTTTATTCATTGGTAGAGAGGAGACTCTGTTCTCCCAACAACAGGACCAAATAAAGTCAGCATGAGGCCATCTGAGTCTTTATCTTCTCTCTCCCCTACTTTTTCCAGTTTATTTAGAAGACAAAAAATACTTCATTATCTCTCAGTATTATACAGAAATCTTGTTTAAAGAGAAAACCAAATTTTACCTTTGCATTAGTGTTTTATTAATGTCAAACCCAATTTTTACATAAAACCTTATAAACAAACCTATCGAATCTAAATCAGTTTGACTCTAACTGTTTACAACTTTCTTCTAAACAACTGATTAATGCTCAATGAAAACTCTGTTTATCGCACATAAGCGTGCAGATTCTGGGCCTGTGTTTTGTGATTTTTACATTAACAATCATTGTGTAGAAAAACTAAGTAACCCGCTTGAAGTTTTGGCAAGCTACTCACACACACAGAACTTTCTTTACAAGACCAATCTTCTACAAATCTTTTATAACTTGCTTAAACCTTACGTTTTGTCCTATTATTTTTTTAACTTAAGACAATTTTTAAAACCTCTAATTTAGACAAGATTACTTTTTAAAACAGGCCGGGCGCGGTGGCTCAAGCCTGTAATCCCAGCACTTTGGGAGGCCGAGACGGGTGGATCACGAGGTCAGGAGATCGAGACCATCCTGGCTAACACGGTGAAACCCCGTCTCTACTAAAAAATACAAAAAACTAGCCGGGCGAGGTGGCGGGCGCCTGTGGTCCCAGCTACTCCGGAGGCTGAGGCAGGAGAATGGCGTAAACCCGGGAAGGCGGAGCTTGCAGTGAGCTGAGATCCGGCCACTGCACTCCAGCCTGGGCGACAGAGCCAGACTCAGTCTCAAAAAATAAATAAATAAATAAATAAATAAAAATAAAACAAAAATCGTATCTTTAGGTCTTTTTATAATTTTTTATGTAAAGACATTTTATAATTTTTATATGCCTTGAATGTAAATGTTTTCTCAGTAGTACCAGTTACACGTGTTACAGCGTTAAATCTTCACAACTTTTATTTTTAGTGAAAGCAGTTTTAATTTCATATCAAGTGCAGAGCCTAGGACACAGGACAGAAATGAAGATAAGTCTGACTCTTTCCAACATAGCTAGGGGGCATGGCTAACTTAACATGTCCCCAGGCTTTACCTAGAAGCTACTGGCTCTAATGCAGGCAGGTTGGACAATTACAGAAAGTCACAGATATTTATAACCTTAAAACAGCAAAGAGAATATCTGACCTGCCTAATTTAGACCAAATGTCTAAATGTTGAAGAAATAATGTTATTGTACCCGTAATCTTTAGAGCTATCTTTATTATTCAAAGATTATTAGAGTCATGTGAACTACAAAGCATTGTAGTTAATTTTTTTGATAAAATATTTTATTTAAGTGCATATATATACCAATTAATTAGAGCTCTTTTATATAGTTTGTTAGCAAAATATTATATATATGAAGCATATAAATACACAGACATAGAGAAGCAGATCTGATAAAGTTATATGGATTCTTCATTTGTCAGTTTTTAAGTTTTTCTTTTTCATTTTAGATCATCAGTCTCTTGATTACCTGTTCCCTGCCCTAAACAGTTTTTAACCAGTCAGTTCCAAATTTTTATTTTAAAGGGATAAATCTTAGGTGAAATAAAATAGATAATTTATATTTTATCTAAACCAAGGAAAAATGTGGGGGTTTCAGTCAGGATGGCCAGGAAAGGCAGATACTCTTCAGTTTGGAGATTTTCTTAAAGTTGTTAAGTTTTTAAATGGTATTATTGACTTTGGGGTGGAACCTTTTAAGGAACAGAACCAGGAAAGCATGCAGTTTCTAGGGCCTGATAAGCAGGCAGAGCTGGAAGGCAAAACAGGTTCCCCTAAATGAGGAATGTCATTTTTATACCGAATCCTGGGTCCCCTAAAGAGGGAAACAATATGGGATGACACCGTGCAATGCTTCCACGGTGTATTTCATTGTAAGGACATTTCCCCAAGGCTGCTGGACAATGCAACGCCAATCAGCCCACTCTGTAATCAGCCCGTAAGAGCACACCTTTCTTATTTAAATGTGCAAATAAAAGAGTATCACCCTGTAATAATAATCAGTTACTGTAAGCAACTTCCATTAGTCATTTTAAAAAGTATATATATATTTTTTATCTAGCTATTACATAACAAGGCTAATTTTTTTTTCATAACGCAAAGTAATTTCAGGTCCCTGGCAAGAGTCAAAAAGATTAGATTCAAGAGGAAGGAGGAACAGACAGGAGTAAATAGAGGATCAGAAAGAATTCCACTGAATGAGAAACTTTTACAGAGGGAGAGCAAAAGCTTTAAAATAGTATCTGTACACATGTAGCTCAATATCAGCCTTAATCAATTGATTTTTGATTGCAGAGACATCAAAAGAAAATCTCCTGAAATCTTTTATTAATAGATTTTAGCCAAGATAAATAGACAGTATTTTTGGCTTTAAACTTTTCCAAAAGTAACTGCCCATGAGAAACTTGTAAGCCTAACTAAGATTATGACTTAACCGTGGATGCATGAAGTGTCTCAGAGAGATGGCAAGCAGTTTTTGCAAGATTGAGAATTTCTCCAAAGATAACTTAGAAAGCAAAATTTAAGACAAAGTTAGAAGATGTCCATGGAGAAGAACATAATCGAATGAATGTCAAAGAGTCTCCAAGTATCACACTCGAAAGGGCTTACTGCTTGAGCTGAGAATCAAACCCAGGCTGCTGCAGTAAAAGGGAAAACCTTAGTTACTGAGCTACAGTATGGGGCAGTTGCTGCTGGTCAGAAATAATGTAGGTCATTCAGCTCCAAGCTTCAAGGATTTTAACTCCTCAAGAGAATCCTTAAAGCTAGCTGTGACATTATCATGTATCCTTTCAGACTGGCTGCCTGACATGAACCCCGAAATTCCAACCCTCTGTATGTGGGAGAACAAGGGACAACACCCTCACATGGTTACAAAGTCACGTTTTCAAGGACATAAAACAAAATAAGAGGGAAACTTCAAATTTTTTGTTTCAGGGAGATGTAGCAAATTTTGTAACTGACCCGTCTGCAGGGCCATCCCAAACAGTGGGCTGATAGGGATCCTAGGCCTCTTAGGTTTCACAGTATTAATGCTATCTCTAGGAGCAACTGTTGATGTTAGTAATCTGAAGGCCTCTGGCTGTATGACTCGTGAGCCATATTTGCTAATCTTGTAGTTAATTTGTGGGTTTTATAAAGGTGGTCTGATCCCCAAGCAATTAAGGGATTTGTTTCAAGGAGGGGCTCTCATCTTTGTTTCAAAGTTAGGCTATCAACTCCCCCAGTTAGTGTTCCCTTTGTCCAGGAACGAAGAAGGGTAGCTTGGAGATTAAAGGCAAGATGGATTCCATCAGGTCATATCTCTTTTACAGTTATAATTTTCTCACTGTTAGAATTTTTTCAAAGGTGATTTCAGGATAAACATAATGTACTCATTCCCATTCTATAAGAGAGAAATAGACAAAAAGAAAAAAGTAACAGCTCCTAAGTAAATTTGAAGTCCAGCAGGGCAAACATTACATCTTAAAGCTGGAGAGCGTTTTTTTTGACTCCTTAACACACTGGGGTGAGGGTTGGACTGGCAAGCCCTAGGCAGTGTCACCCCTAAGGTTTTCCTGGTGAATCACCCATGGTTGCTTGTACTGGTTGAAATTTTCCCAGGCAGGCTTTGAATGCCATGGGGGACTTCACAATCCTGGGATCCTGGTAGTGGCACCACTTCCTCAACTCCACTAGGCATTACCCACGTGGAACTCGCTGCAGTGACCTCACTGCTGTAGCTTCACTTGGCATTGCCCTGGTGGGGACTCTTTGCCACAGTTCCAACCCCACATTTGTGTTTGGCATCCTTCTACGGGAGGCTCTCTGCAGTGGATCTGCCCCTATGACAGCTCTCTCTCTGGAATCCAGGCTTTCAAAAAAAATACTTTGATATTTGTGGAGGCTGCCAAGCCACCATGTATGCCTTAAGTGTAAGAAATACTTTTATTTTCTTTATAAATTACCCAGTATTTTGTATTCTGTTTTAAGCAACAAAGAAGGCGCTAATACAGAAAACTGGTAATGACAAGTAAGTTGTTGCTGAAAATCAATACCTAAAAATATGAAAGTGTCTTTCAAACTGGGTGATGGGCAGAGGCTAAAAGAATCTTAAAGAGGCAGACTAGTAAAAGCCTATATTCTTGTGAGGGTTTAGAAGATAAGAAGACTAGGAAATATTTGTGAGTCCTTAGAGATTGATGAAGTGTTTGTGACCACACTGCTTCGGGGGAAATGGTACCATATAATGCATGCTAGCTCAGAGCATACACAGCCTTCTAGAGAACCTTTCCCCACAGTTACACAGTATTGTCATCTAGCAGGTGCTGAAACTGTAACTCCCAAAGCTCATTCCACCATTGTTTCAAGTGAGTTGCTTTGGGATTATAGGGAACATGTGGAATTCATTGAAGTTTCTGAGCACGAGCTCATGTCTGTCCTTCTTTGTATGCGAAATGAGTTCCTTGTTCAGAAGCAATGCTGTGTGGAACACCATAATGGTAGATAGGCATTCTTTAAGTCCATGGATGGTAGCTTCCACAGAATATTTGCATGCAAGGAAGTAAAATTTATAGACAGAATAACTGTCTTACTATTCCAGGAAGAACAAAATTCTGCCCCTTCCCTGATGAAAGCTGCCAAGTGTAATCAACCTACCACAAGGAAATTGGAAGATCATCCTGGGGAGCGGTGCCATATAGAGGGTCGGTGTTAGTTTCTGCTGCTGACAGTTGGAACACTCTGAGGGGACTGTAACCTGTTTGGCCATGGTGAAAGGAATTCCAGGTTGCTGTGTGCATGCATAATCTCAGTCCCTACCACTTTGGCCACTTTATTCATAAGCCCAGTGACTGATGACATAGGTGCCTGGAAAAAGAGGCTGAGTACTGTCAGAGAATGCATGATCACATCCACTGGAGGATTAGAGTCCAGAAGAGCTATGGTAAGAGAGTGAGCCAGTTTTCCTCTGTTTCCCAGCACAGTTTAGCCAACATTCTCTTTAAGGTTTAGGTGGCTCTTTCTGCTTCTCCTGAGGACTGGGGTCTCCTTGCTGTGTGGAGTTTTCAGGGGATTTCTAGGCCTTCAGCTACGTTTTGAGTAATTTAAGATATAAAAGCTCACCCACTGGCCGGGCACGGTGGCTCACACCTGTAATCCCAGCACTTTGTGAGGCCAAGGCAGGTGGATCACAGGGTCAGAGGTTCAAGACTAGCCTGGCCAACATGGTGAAACCCCGTCTGTACTAAAAAATACCAAAAAATTGGCCAGGCGTGGTAGTGGGCATCTGTAATCCCAGTTACTTGGGAGGCTGAGGCAGGAGAATTGGTTGAACCCAGGAGGCAGAGGTTGCAGTGAGCCGAGATCACGCCATTGCACTCCAGCCTGGGCAACAGGATGAGACTCTGTCTCAAATAAAAAAAAATAAAAGAAAGAAAGAAAGAAAACAGAAAAGCTTGCCCACTGCATGGTTTTAGGCAGCCCGAACCTAGGAAAAAAATGTCCTTTAAGAGATGGCATGGTACCTCCGAGGTGGTCTCAGAGAGAGTTGAATGCCTTCATCCATCCTGGGAAGATAACAACCACACCTAGAAGGTATCTAAGTTCACAGGAGTCTGGAGCATGACCATAAAGTGTGTTTGCCAGTCCTCACCAAGGTAAATTCCCCTAAATTGTACTCCTTAACATGAGGCCTTGAGGGTGGTCTATTATGAGGACTGTTAGTCTGGCAGAGAGCAACTCTGGGTCACTTGCTGCACTGTCTCTCCAAGGTTGAGAGTGGTCATCGTTTGAAGGAGCCAATTGTACAGGGTTATCTACCATAATGTGAGTTCTCATGGGCCTCCTTAACTGCCTGGGTAGCTATGGATTTTCGAAAAAATATTTGCCTGTGAGAGTTTTCAAGCCATCACGGATATCCTCTGCTTTTTAGGAAGAATTCCTGGGGGAATTACTTCTAGGGAGCTGGTGTGCCAACTACAGAGACTACTGGTGTCAAGGAGGCTGTGAGTCTCAGGGGAGACCAGGTATCACAGGGTTCTTCACGGGGAGAGTCTAATTCAGGAAACATTTGTGTCCCTTCTCTTCCTTTTATCCTTGTGGAAGTCAATTTACATGTTTTTTGGTAGTCCCTTATTCTGACATAGGGCCATAAATACCTTATGTATGTATGTATGTATGTATGTATGTATTTTGCTTTTGGTAAAAGAGATCTAGTTAGAGAATTTCCCACTATATGAAATGAAAATACCTTATAAGTGCTCAGAGGGCTTGTTACTGCACTTCCACCATGTTGAATCTGCATATTATTATCAATGCCATGGACCAGTGTAGTATCTTGTGGAAGGAGAAGGTGATCAACTTCCTGCAAACTGTGACTGGGTTATGGAAAGTTGATATTGTGTTGGTAGGACAGAGAAAGTATGCTACTGGCATTGACCCTGAAATTAAGCTACTTCTGGTGGGCCTTATGAAGAGAAATGGAGAAAAAGCTTCACTAGATCAATAGGTGCATACCAGGTACCAGGGAATGTGTTAATTTGCTCAAGCGATAAAACCACATCTGATACAGCAGTTGCAATTACAAGGAACACTTGGTTTAGCTTGTGGGAATCTACTGTCACTCTCCAGGATCCATCTGTCTTTTGCACAGGCCAAATTAGACAGGGATGTGTTGGAATCTCCACCCCTGCATCCTTCCAGTCCTTGATGGTGGTGGTAACCTCTACAGTCACTCCAGAGGCGTGGTTATGAATTTGATTTTCTATTTTCCTAGGTTGAGGCAGCTCTAGTGCCTTCCATTTAGATTTTCCCACCATACTACCCCTCACTCCACAGGTCAGGGAACCAATGTGGGAAATGTGCCGGGTGCTAACTATGTGTATTACAGCTGTGCATCTGCAACTAGAGAAATGACCAGAGTATGTGTTTGGGGCCACTGGACCCACTGTATTTTCATGTGACCAAAATTTAATCACCTGACCTCCATAAATCCCCACTCTGACTGGCATTCTGTAGTGATGTTTTGAGTTGAGTCTTCTGGAATCAATGTAAGGTCAGAGCATTGTTTACTAGTCCTGAAAAGTTCTTATTATATTCCTTTCCCCAAAACACAGCTGTTAAAAGGTTATAGGTTCCCTTTTGGGAAGGATCAGAGAAAGATTAACAGTATAAAGTTTTTGTGGTATACCTAGGTCCTTCATCAAGGGGACCTGTCTGCTCCCTTTTTCAAGGAGTTCTTGACTGTAAACTGGCTCTTTTCTTGGATTTTAGTAGGAGCTGTGATTTTCTATTATTTTGATTTGAGTTCGACTTTTGTAAACGTAATATAAATGTTTTTAGTATTTTCATATCAATTAAGAGTGTATTAGGCTTCTTTTCTATTTTACTTCTAAGAACAGCACAGTCAGACTAGCCAACACCATAGATCTACTTGAGTCGGATGAATCTGAATGTTGCCTTACCTTTGCTGCCCATTTTGGTAACTATATCCATCTTGACTCTGAAGGTTGACAGCTGCCACATGGCCCTGGGACCTGTGAGATCCAGTTATTCCCAACGCATTTAAATTTTCTATTGAGTGACTGTGGTTCTCAGTATAAGCTTCCGCCTACAGAGAAAGTTATTCAAGGATGCTGGGCTCCCCTCACAAATCAGTTTCTTAAAGTATTGCTGAAAGGTTTATCTTCTGGAGCCTCCCAGTGCGGATGAGTAGATTTCAAATGACAAACGCACTCTGGAGTTCTATTTGTTCTAAGCCTTTGAGTCTCTCCCTCTACGTTAGGCCAAGGGAGATCAGGCACATCCAACTAGCTAAATAAGGGCCATCTTTTGATTCATGGTTTAGCCAACCAACCAAACTGTTAGGGCCGTTTCTAATTTCCCATGCTGCAAAACTAAAAGCAGTGTCTTTTTTAATGTGTCCATATCATTAAATCTGGGTGATCCAACTTTGTTTCCTCCACTATTATCCCAACTCTTAATATCCTTTCCCACACATGCTCTCCAGATTTCTGCTTGTATAAATTATAAACTCAAATCGTTTTCTTGAACTGTCGTGGACCTCCCATGGGCCAAACTTTGTATATCATTTTTTAAGGGCCTTTTGAGATTTGAGTCTACTTACAGGTCTAGAAGCAAAAAGGAGTGGTGGGTGTGGGGCCTTAGGAGAATCAGCATTGCATTCCTCGGCAACTGCCTCAGGGGATTCCATTACCTTTCCCTCAGGCAATGCTGGCGTAATCCCTTCAGACAGAGGTGGAACCACCTATACCAGTGTAGGTGAAGAGGTTACTGCCAAGAGGGTGTCAGTAGGGGTCAGGTCTGCCAGCAAAGAAAACATCAGAATTTCAGAGCTCAATGTCTCCAGCCTCAACATGGTCTCTCCAAATTCCCAACCCAATCTACAGGATTCCATTCTTTTCTGAATAGTGCTGTAAATTTACAGTAGATACCTTGCTAGGTTGAAAGTTCAACTTTCATAGTAATTCAGCCAACTCATGGTGAGGGTTTGTGTTTGCCTTTTAGCATTTTCAGCCCTGTGACTATAGGAGATATAATTCTCACTCAGAGCACTGTAAGAAGCTCTAAGGCTTTTTATGTGAAGCCAATTCTGAAATTCGAATCTCTTAGCTTATCTTTTTTATCAATCACTTTACTCATCAACGCCAGAAGCAGAGTCCTTGATTTTCCACCGATGTTTAAAGATGTATTGTCAGAGTCACCAAGTTCCTTGTCTTTTATTCGTGTTTGATTAGGAGTGTCAAAAGTAGATGTTTGTATATCTCTTAAGCAGTTTATGACATGGACTAGCAATGTTCTCTGGACTATTAGAAATGGATTCTTTAGCATTTTTAGGTTTCATCAATTTAGAAATCTAATTTTAGAAACCCCAAAACCAATGAAAGAAACTCATTCCTAAAATTCTGGTTCTCTACAATCATTCATGGTTTAAAAAATAAAACCTGTTTTAGCATTCTTCGGAGACACAAGACCAATAGGATACATATATAGATAGACAGATGGGGGGTGGCATTAATTAGATAAATTGGATCACATGATTATGGAAGCCAAGACAGGTCTGCAACCTATAAACCATGGAGTACCAGTAGCATGGCTCATTCCAAGGCTGAAAGTCTCAGAATGAGGAAAGCTGACAGTGTAATTCTCAGTCTGAGGCCAAAGGCTCTGAGAATGTGGAGGGATGCAGAAGTAAGTCCTGGAGTCCCAAGGAAGAGAATCTGTAGTTAAGATGTCCAAGGGCAGGAGGCAGAGAGTGTACCAGCTCTAGGAGAGAGGGAGAGCAAAATCATTTTCACTACTTTTTCATTCTCTCAGGGCCCCCAGCCCACTGGATGGTGCCTACCCACATAGAGGGTGGATTGTTATACAATTCAACTCAGGTCTGCTCACCCAGTGCAGTGAGACTGATATCTACACTGACATTTGCAGTGGGAGAAAAGGAGATGTTTATCTGGACATTGTCAAGCAAGGCAGATGAGGCAGCTAATGCTTAAGTTCCCACTTCCCCAGTGGCTTGCAGGTAAGGGTTATTTTTAAAGCAGGGGTAAATTTCAGGAAAGCAGAAGTTACTGGCAAAATTATAAATCAGTACATGGAGGTTACACATGGTTTTGTCCTGAAAACTCATGATATTTTGAAGCAAGGGCTTATAGCCCATACATAGATTCAAAGGTTTTCTGATTTGATTTGTAATTGTTTAAAGAAAAGAAGGTTTGTTTTAAAATTTGGGGTCAGCAGAAAAAAATGTTAGCTCTTTGGCTAATGGATTTGACTCTGTCTAGGCCCGTCAGGAAGAAATTTAGTACAAAGAATGACAGTCAGAATTCAGTTTTCAGGCCCTCATTATCTGAGGTCTACTTGTCAGCAGATGCGTTTGATGGGTGTCTAGGTTTATGGAAAATGTCTCAGGAATGTATGTTAAGATGTGATTTTTAGAGCAAAACAAACATCTGACTCTAACTTCCTTGGCTATTGTTTAGGCTACTATTACCTTCTTACTTATCAAGTTCCTCATTTCCTTCTCAGTGCTCGCTGGGTACCTGGGATTTGCCTTGAAGGGACTCAGGATTCTCCTTTATTTCCCTGCTTGGGGAAGCTACAGGCCCCTAACAAAGGGTCCCTGCTCCATCACAGGATCTACCCAGTCTGTCTACCAACTCACATTTCAGAGCTTTCTGGTGAAACCCTCACGACCCAGAGGTAATGCTTTGCCAGTATTCTAGGTGTTCCTTAATACAGTTAGTTGACTCCTAAAACTCAGCATCACAATTGCGTTTTGGAGTGTTACCCAAGTAGGTTTCTCATAACGAGGTCACATTGCTGGGTTAATGTCAAGCAACCATGATTTCCATAGAGTCAAACTGTGACTGAGAGGTGGTTACTGCCTCTGTGCAGTATTCATCTGTGCAGTTCCCACAGGGGACAGTGGGGTGAGATAAAGGTGGTATTGAGCTGTCTAATATGCAGTAGTCACCTTGAGCAGGTTTTATAAGGGGCTGTGTTCGATGACCACCTTGAGGAACGTGGAGGCGGCCACAAACTGGAGACTGTCATGGATTTCTAAACCCTATTTCTGGCATAAGAATGTCAAAACTATGTACGAAATGAATGCCCAGGTTATATAAAATTAAAACAATTCACAGCAACATTTAAAATAGGAATTCCAGTAGCCCAATAATAACTCTCTCTCTAATCCTGAGGCAGCAGGTAAATCGAGTTGTTCAACTAATTTGAAACTATAGTTAAACATGTTTTCGCAATAATAGACCAGAATACATATGAGCCGATGAAATTTTATACGGAGAAGGGGGCAGTCACAGAGAAAAAATAGTGTGTTCCATTTATTTTAAAAGGCATATTTTTTACATCTTTCAAATAGAGATGAATCATAATATTGTAAAAAGACTGTCGGTTAGAAGACAGTCAGAATGTGATCGACTTTGTGTGCACACATGTGAAATTGTTGTAAAAAACTTCAATTTTCACATTCTGGTGGTATCTTCAACATCATGACTCGTAGAGGGATGTTAGTAGATGAGAAACATAATCTAACAGAAACCTTATAGTTCTCTCACTACAAATACAGCATCAGCGAAGCTCCTAATTAGCAGAGATGATGCTAATGTAGGAAAAATCCATGGACAAGGTGAGTTGCACAGTGATTTAGAAGAGTTTTATCCAAATATGAGAAATTTTAGAAAACCTTCATTACCTATTTTGCTTTCACTTTCTATCTCATAGAAAAACCAGTGATCATAGGAGTGATATAACATAAATACACACATTTATATAAGTTCAAAAGTGGAAAAAGTAAAGTAGAGGTTCCTCTTCAAAGATTTTCCTCCCCATCTAATTAGGAATAAATAGTAACTTCTCTTAGAAGCAAAATTTATTCAAAGATCTATGCTAACATTCTTAAATATCTGCTAGCCGTAATAAAGAAATCGATGTACTTTATGTTCTTAGCGCCCACAATTTAGCCTAAATATTTGCCCTGGCATGTGTATACTGGTCCAAGCATTAGGTCATAGCCTGTTCCTCTTCCTTATTTGAAGGTGTTTTTACCTTTCTCAGCATTCTACAAGTGACTTCCTCCTTCCTTTGTTCTCCTCTGCCTTTGCCTCTTTTGAGAAGTTCTAAGTTGCTAGCCAGTCGGGACAAATACAGAATGTGAGGTCCGGTTCCAGCCAATGGAAACCGGACACAGCAGTAGGGTGGATGCATTAGTATAAATGACCCTGTCTCTGTTTGGTGTACTCTCGTGGCAAAACTGCTAGTGAGTGTACCATTTCTGCAGAAAATACAAAAATGGCCTTGCTGAGGAAATTTAACTTATGTTCCAGTGCTAATTCTTTATGGCACCAGGGAACAGGCATTTCAAACAAAAAGTATTATTTTCAACATATATGAGATAAAATTTTTGTCATGTCATAGTTTTTCAATAGTTTTAGGCTTTTATTGTGATGCAAAATAATGATGTATTTTACAGTTTATACCTATGGTACTTCTTGCAATTACTTGAAAAAAACTGTCACTAGTAGCAAATACTGACTTAGTGTTTAGTGTAGACCTGTGTAAACCAAAAATGACTGATACAGATCTAATTCAATTCAGATAATTATTTTGCCAATTTTAAGGATAAAGAAACATAAACCACAGTAGGCTCTGTGGCCTGTGCTTTTTCCAAAGAGAGTTTTGCTGACTTCCATATTTATAGGGGTGAGACCAGGCAGGAGCAGATGGAGGATAAAGAAAGTGGGGGAAAGACAGTGAGGCAAGTGTTACATTCTTACAAGGCCTTGATTAGCACTCACTGCATCTAGATGTTGCATGTGTAAAGAGGAGTGGGGAAAAAGTTGATTGTACATTTGTCTTGTGCATGGGAGATCTACATTTTACATAAGATAAGCAAACTTGTGAAATTACAGCTGTCTCTTTGGGAACAAAAGGAAGGTAGTGTTAGCATGAGTCAGTTCCCAACTTTTCCTTTGGCATAGTGAGTTTGGGGTCCCAAAATTTTATTTTCCTTGTTCTTCGAAATATTTCAGAGAAAGCATTTTAGAAGAAAATGATTGTTTGATTATATTTTTCCCCTAATCTTTCAACATTAGGATGGTTTTTTGTAGAAGGTAAGGACCCACATTTTTAAGGAGACTCATTCTAGAAGGTTGTGAAGAAATAAGGGAAATAAGAAATAAAGGGAAAAAATAAGAAAAAAGAGACACAGCTGGATTATAGCAACAAAGTAGAAAGCAATCCTTGAAAACCAATAGACTATATTGCAGAGCAGTCCATATATAACTAGACAGTCATGAAAATGTTTTATGTAAATAAATAAGATGCTGTTATTTCTCCAAAGTTTAAGTTTTCTAGTTTCAGTCTGCAGGGCTTTACAAAAAGCACAGTTTTAATTTCTACTAATTCCAAATCAGAAAAAAATGGGAAAGAAAAAATCAAAAAACATAGAAAATGTTAGTTTGGAGACTTGTAACCAGTAAAAGAATTTAGGATCCAGTCTGGCTAAATTGTAGACAAATAATAAAACTAGAAGGCAATGAACAAGGCTAGAATCCAATAAAAGATATACTATAGTTTCATTTGAAATACATTTTTCTCTCTACAGTCTTCCATTTTTACTAAAGCAAAATCATAGTAAGACCAATTTATTTCCAACGTAAGTTTTAGTTTTATTGTATTTGGCCTGATTATTTTCATAAAGTGCTACAAGAATAATTTTTTTTTTTTTTCCGTATAGGCTCTTCTAAGTTGGGATTGATGGAACTTTTTTTTAAACGAAGCGTCTAAGATTTGACTTTTCAAAAAGCCCCTCAAGCTCAAACAAGGATTTATCGTGCCTGCAAATAACTGTATGAACTGGGTGAATTCCTCTCATCTTGAGGTCACAAGATTACTTGGGGTTCCTAGGCCTGTCAGAAAGTGACATGCTTTTCTTACCACAGGTCAGAAAATCTGTAAATAAACCGCATAGAGAAGGTACAAGGTCAGTCTCTCCAAGGGAATTTTATTGATTCTATTATTCAACCTAAATTTCTCAAAGCAATCTGCTCATAGATGAAAATATTCTATTCCAGCCAAAGCCTTGGCAAGGTAGCCAGTGTCTCCAATTGTGTCCCATTACCAAAAAAAAAAAAAAAAAAATCTTATTGATCATATGCGAATAACTTATATTACCATAAATTAAGAATATTCAGAAATAGTTTTCAAATTCTGGGAAGGTCAGGTAAGAGAAAGAAGTATACTTCAAATTTTTCTCTAAAGAGTATATCATATTTAATTGTTAAAAACTAAATAGCTAAGAAAAAAGTTTTCTTTACTCTGAAAAACAAAACAAAAATAGTCGTCAATGTTTCAAATGAAAAAGTCCTAAAAAATTGTTTCAGTCCTCTGTTACTTCAGTGCCACATAATTAACTTGTTCTACTTTATATGGGCTTAACAGTCCTCGTGAACACATCAGCCTGTTAATTAGAATCCTGGGAGTTTTGTTGTTTTTATTGTTGTTGTTTTCATTAGTACAATGGCACAATCTCCAAAGTTACCAGAAACCTAAATTCAAGAAAACCTATCGGAGTCATTTCCATGAACTCCCCTAAAGAAGCAAGTTTTGTGCCACTGGTTTTTTATAAGCCACTTACTGAGAATAATCAAAGTAAAACAATAATTGTGAATGAAAAATTCTTAGGACAGTCATAGCTACAGGTACAGTTGACAAGCCATTTGGTTAATTCTGTGTCATACAACAATTTAACATAATAATCATAGTTATTACTGACAACATACAGTAAGCCATGTCAGAATTATTGGCATTCATATGATTTTGGAGCACATGCTAATATTTAGGTAAATAGAACTCAAAGAAAGTTAAATATTCATCCATGTTTCCTGTATGATTTTAACATATTAAATATGGCTATTGAGTCCCTATTGGACTTCAGGTGACCTAATATTGAAAAAGCTAATTAGGTCACTAAGGCTGAATTAGAATTTGATTTGGAAAGTTTGTCCAATATCAAAGGTTTGAAACACTTGATATTATAAAATAGAATCACCAATCACGATGAAATAAATTACTCATTAAGCCAAAAATTATATTTTAAGTATTTCTAAAAAGTAAAACCCTTTATTCTTTGATATAGAGAAAGGAGATTCAGTTTCTCAAATAATAAGGTCTAATATCAGGCTGAATGCACTGGCTTGTGCCTGTAATCCCATTGCTTTGGGAGGCCAACACGGGAAGATCATTTGAGCCCAGAAGTTCAAGGTGAGCCTGGGCAATATAGTGAGACCTCGTCTCTACAAAAAAAAAATTTCTAAATTATCTGGTTGTACTGGTGTGTGCCTGTAGTCCTAGCTACTACAGAGGTTTAGGAAAGAAGATCACTTGAACTCATGATGTGGAGGTTGCAGTGAGCCAAGATCACACCACTGCACTCCAGCCTGGGTGACAGAGTGAGACCCTGTCTCAAAAAAAACAAACAAAAAGACCCTGAAAAAGCGAAAAACCAGTAAGAGCTAATAAATATAGTATGAGACCAACTGAACCTTACTCCCCTCTTCTTGTTTTGCAATTTGCCCAAAAGGCAAACAGAAATCTTTCACTCTCTCTTAATATTAAACAAAATCCTGGTTCAAAAAAGAAAACCAACTTTACCTTTGCATGGTGTGGTATTAATACTAAAGCAATTTTAGTAAAATTTTATAAATGAATTCATCAAATATCAATCAGTTTAATCATAAGGTAAGATTTAAGAAATGCTTGTTAACCTTTTACTATTTTCTACCGAGGAGCAGATAAGTTCTCTGAGAAAATCATGTCCAGATTCTGCACTTGCGTAAGTGTGCTTTTTAATGTTCAATTTATAGAAAGACTAAATAATACCCTTTAAATTTCAGCCCACTTGGTCACACACAGTATTTCTTTTGTAAGATCAATCTGCTACAAATCTACAATTCAGTCAACCTTTCAGTTTTGTCCTATCATTTGACCTTAGAACAACAACAAAAAAATTCTTTCTGAGCTTCCTTTACCTTTTTTTTGAGATGAAGTCTCACTCTCTCACCTGAGCTGGAATGCAGTGACACAGTCATAGCTTACTACAGCTTCAAATTCCTAGGCTCAAGCAGTCCTCCCATCTTTTAGCGTCTTGAGTAGCTGGGACAACAGGCACACACTACTGTGCCTGGCTATTTTTTTTTTTTTTTTTTTTGTAGATATGGTGTCTCACTTTGTTGCCCAGGCTGGTCACAAACTGGTGGCTTCATGTAGTCCTCCTATTTTGGCCTCCAAAAGTGATGGGATTACAGGAATGAACCACTACACCAAGCCCCAACTTTCTGTATCCATTTAGCTTTATCCATCAATTTTAAGACAATTTGAAAACCTCTACAGTAGACAAAATTTCCCTTTGTAAGGAAAACACATTTCTCATACCTTTCTGTAGCAATTTTTTTCCTAAAAACACACCTCACTTTTATTATACACTTTGGATGCATCTAGTAGATTTCATTATATATGTTAATTGTAATGTTAATTACCTCTCAGTAACTTTTATTTTTAGTGAAAAAATCTAGGAAGTAAGAAATTTTACTTATGTATCAGGTGCAGAACCAGGAACAAAAGACAGAGCTGCCAATAATGTCTGACCCTTCCCAGTGTAGTCAGAGGGCACATTTGGGCTGAGGAGAACACTATATGTCCCCTGACCTTACTATGGCTATAAGAAAGACAAGTCAATTATTTAAAATATCACAGAGCACTTCAGACCAAATATCTAAATTAAATTCTGAGGACATTTCTATTTTATTTTACCAATTATTTTATTTTAGGTTCAGGAGTACATTTGCAGGTTTGTAATACGGGTAAATTTTGTGTCACAGAGGTTTGGTGTGCAATTTTGGAACATACACTAACACATTTATATACATTGAACTCAAAGTTAAATATTTGACCATGCACTTTAATCAAGGGTAGTCTTATGAATTTTAAGCAATGCTAAGAGATTTTAATGTATAGAGCCAGAATTCTCAAGGATCGTCATGACGCTTTTGTCAGTCATTTATAAAATTTGATATTCTAATCAATTATTAAGAATATGAGATCTCTAAAATCTTTTTTATGTATCTCCAATCAAAACTTTGTGGAGGAGACAAACAGTGATTTTTACCAAAACAGGAAGAAAAAGTGATTGCACAATTTACGTAAGTTGAGATCTTTGAACGTAAGAATTTATAACTGACTAACAAGAAACCTAGACTTAAAGCTACCAAATCCAATTAAAAATCCCCAAGCCATCTCCTTACTTGCAGATGCTGGTCCACATTGAAGACTGCTCTCTGCCTCCTCAGAAGCAGCAAACTCCCAGAAAGGGAGTTCTACAAGAGAACATACCTCGGACCTCAAACAAAAAGTTTGGGAGATCAGGGATCTCTGTAGAAGGAGGCTCCCAGACCTCAGCAAATCATCCAGTCAGTCAGAACAATACAAAGCTTCCAGCTGGCTGTACCCGGGCCCTGCTCCAAGAGTTGCTGCAGGCCAAAGGGCCAGACTCTGCACAGAACTCACTGTGGTTTCCACGATGTAAACCAAAATGTGACTGAGGCGGGTTTCAGTAAATTGAGAGCTAGATCTTGCCAACTTTGAGGATGTGCATGGGAAAAAGAAACACAAGTTACAGCAGGATCTGTGGTCTGTGCTTTTTCCAAAGAGAGTTTTGATGACTTCAGCATTTAAAGAGGAAAAAGTGAGCAGTAAGGGAAGGAGGGAGAAAGAAGAAAAGAGGGGTAGGCCCTGAGGCAAGTGTTTGCATTCTCGTGAGGCTTTGATTAGCACTCACTGAAACCGCATTTTACGTATGAAAATGGAGTGGAGGATAAAGTTGATTGTACATTCATCTCATGTTTGCTACATTTTGCATAAGATAAAGTAACCATGTGTAATTACAGCTATCTATTTGGGGAAACAAGGAAGTCAGTTTTAGTGTGACAGGGTTCCCAAGCCTAACTTTCCCATTGGGCATAGTGATTTAGTGTCCTGAGATTTTATTTTCCTTTCAAACCTGCTATTAGTCTACACATTGCATGTGTGAGTGCATTAACTCGTCACAGCATCTCAGGAGGTAGACACTACTGTGAGCTTCTGAAAGTTCTAGCTCTGAATCTGAGCTAAAGCCCTACAGGAAGAGACTTAGAACAACCTTGAGCTTGACCCAGTGTCCCTACTCACATCAACTGTGTTAGAATAGCATTTCTCTCTTAGAGTAAACACTTTCTATGTGCAAAGAATTCCTCACCTACCCTATTGTAATGAAATTATTTTCCTATATTAAATTCTAAATACTCTATTGAATTCTTTTTTCTCCGGAGGTCTATAATCCACCTGAAATTGATTTCGTGCATGAGTTTAAAAGTTAAATTTTATTTCTCCAAATGGATATTCAGTATCCTGAAATATTTATTGAAAATTCATCTTTTTCCACTAATTTTTCTTTTGGATTATTTGTTTATATAGGCATCTATCAGATTTTCAACTCTTTTTTACTTTTATTGATTGTTCTTTATTTTATTTTATTATTATTTTTTTTTTTTTTTGAGATGGAGTCTCGCTTTGTTGCCCAGACTGGAGTGCAATGTTGCGATCTCAGTTCACTGCAGCCTCTGCCTCCTGGGTTCAAGCAATTCTCCTGCCTCAGCCTCCTGAGTGGAAGGGATTACAGGCACATGTCGCCACACCCAGCTAATTTTTTTTATTTTTAGTAGAGATGGGGTTTCACCATGTTGGTCAGGCTGGTCTCAAACTCCTGACCTCATGATCCATCCACCTTGACCTCCCAAAGTGCTGGGATTACAGGCGTGAGCCACCGTGCCTGGCCTATTGATTCTTCTATCTGTGTTCAAAGATTACATTTTCTTATTTTTTGGAGCGTTCCTTTAACACCAGAAATTTCCCTCCAGAGACTGTTCTCTTCATCACTGTGCTACCGAAGACAGGGAAGGATAAAACCGTGCATGTCTTACACTTACATTAATATTCCCAGCTGTAGTTCAAAAAAACAGCAGGTCATAGAACCTGTGGAGACAAAATGACCCACTTTGGATGCTAATCCACCATGTTACTTCTGGTTTACCCAGGTTCCCTGAATGCCTTCTGATCTCTCATTTATTTGCTGTCCTTAGTATAAAATCATGTCAACAAAAATTATAGGCTATGATGCATGTAGCCTTGTTGTCCATTCTGGAGGGTTGCTTTTAATTGCCTTGCTAAGGCATGTATACCCTTTCCCTGTGGAGTATTAACCCAGGGTCTGGAGAGTAACGGTGTGAACAACTACCTACCTGCAGCCGTCCAAGGTTATGCTCCTGTGTGTACGTTGCATCCATAAATTAACCAGTACTGACAAAATGGATTTTCTGCCTCTTTTAATTTTTCAGATCCTTTGGCATTTGAGAGTTGCTTCGTGTATATGGCCCTGTAATGGAGCAAATGGCCAGCCAGGAAACCAAAGTATGGACAAGGGGACAGAAGCATCTGTAGAGGAAGTTTTACGATTGGCCCTCGTCATCCATGTGGATGGTGTTGCCCCTGTGCTACGTGTCTGTGGACCACTTTTGAGGGTGCCTCAAAAGTGACAGAAGGTCTAGAAAGCTTGTTAGTAAAATGCTACTAAAAAGTATGACTCACCGTGGTGAGAAAGATCGCCAAGCAGTGACAGCAGTGAGTTTGCTGCTGTTATTTTCTATGTGAGCGGTCACGAAAGCACAAGTAGCAGCTGAGACAAATGTAGGGAAGCTGGGAAAAGAATCACAGTGAGAAAGGGATGTGAGAACTTCCATGTCTGTGTTAATGTCTGGGTTTTTTTGGATAAACTTGAAACTCAAGAGGCACAGTTGGAAATCGTACCTTGCCACTTTGTGTGGCTGGGAGAGAGAAAGCTGGGCCAGCTGAATGTGTGGACTGTCCTTGCCAAGCCAGGCTGGGGATGCAAATACCTGCAATTCTTGGGAACCAACCATGGAGTCAGATGATGACATAGAGGTTAACTCAGAGGAGGAAGATCATTATCCTCCCCATTTGAGAGTGAAACTGTTCATGCAGTGGAAAGCCAGATTACAACACACACAGGCCTGGGCAGGATTACTGGATACAGCAAAAACTTTTAAACAGCTGCCAAGAGAAAGCTTTATGTACATGAATGGTGCAGCTATGGGACACCAGTGGGGATGATATCTCCCTAGAAGGGAATGAACCTGAAAAATCGAGACAGAAGTATCCCCGGAAGTGAAATAATCCCCTTATGGAACAAGATATGGGGAAAGCCTTTTCAGATTTCCTAGAAACTCAAAAGGGAAGAGATGAGTTCTGACTGGTTGCTAAAGGAAAATGGAAAAAGGGAGAAACAAAGTTTGCTGGACTGAAAAAAAGGAGTTTAAAAAGTTGCAATTAGGGTTACTAGGAAACAAATGTGGTATGATCTGATTTCAGCTGGGATTGACAATACAGATGGGCAACCCAATGGCATATTAGTGGGGTTTGGAAAGACGTGACTCCTGAACAATAGTTTAGAACCCTTCTTAGTACCCGCCCCCTCCCACCTCTACCAGAAGAGGGAGAAAGACAAGAAGAAACCCTCGGTAAAAGGATCCCAATCTCTGCAATTCAGGGGTGGACTTCTTTCCAGCCTGGAGATCATAGGTAGGGTCAAGACTGCTTCTGTGTAAGAGCAATAGGGGGAGACCAGAGGTCGTATTTGGAGCTCACTATTGATTGGAGTGTAAAACAGCACTAAGAGAACCTTAACTTTAGTGGGAGCAGGTGAAGAATGTGTCTTAATTGGTGGAAATTCAGAGGGAGACCTTAGTAAGTGGGACGCTATAGATGGTTGTGAAGGGTTAAAAATCTAAGTGAAACAAACCCCTCTCCTCCTTAGTTTTGTCTAGACTTCCCCCGTTGCTTACTCTCCTGTCTTTATCTCAACTATTTCAGAAAACATCTTGAGTAAGGATGTCTTCTTAGGATGTACTTTACAGACATCTGTGGGGGAATTTCACCTATGACAAAGGCTATATTAAGAGGGGAGGCAAAATGGGAAAGTGGACCTCCCTACCCCACCGTGTATTGTTTTTTTTTGTTTTTGTTTTTGTTTTTGTTTTTTGAGACAGAGTCTCGCTCTGTCATCCAGGCTGGAGTGCAGTGACCGGATCTCAGCTCACTGCAAGCTCCGCCTACCAGGTTCACGCCATTCTCCTGCCTCAGCCTCCCGAGTAGCTGGGACTACAGGAGCCCGCCACCGCGCCCGGCTAATTTTTTGTATTTTTTAGTAGAGACGGGGTTTCACCATGTTAGCCAGGATGGTTTCGATCTCCTGACCTCGTGATCCACCCATCTCGGCCTCCCAAAGTGCTGGGATTACAGGCCCTTGTATTGTTAATGTGAGACAATATCATCTTCTGGTAGAACACAAGAAATCACAGCCACTGTGGAGAAACTGGCCAAAGTTAATATTAGCCGGCCAGCCCAGAGTCCTTTCAACCATCCTGTATGACCAGTAATAAAATCTGATGGCACTTCCAACAGTAGACTAGTGGACACTACTAATCTTTCCAAGATACATGCTGCTGTGTGTAATATAACTGAAGTGACTGAGCAATTAATACAAAACAGACACTTATCATGCTGTGTTAGATTTAGCTAATGCCTTCTTTAGCATCCCTTTTACCCTGACTTGCAGGCATTATATTGATGATATTCTAACTTCTGAGGACTGACTTGTCATTGCTACAACAACACCGAGATGCACTGGCACCCTTCTTCAATCCAGATGATGGGCCATCAACTCACAAAAGTACAAGGCCTGGGACCAGCTGCAAAGTTCCTATGGATCACTTGTCCAGGTAAGACACACCTTACTTCAGGCTTGGTCATTGAGAAAATATAACAATTTTGCATACCTAAAACAGTTAAACAGTTGCAAAGCTTCCTAGGTCTTTGGGGGTACTTGTGGGCTTTCATCCCATATTTGTTTCAATGTTTGCATCCCCTATACTGACTATTAAATAAGCAATCTCAAATGGGCACAGTAGCTCACACCTGTAATTCCAGCACTTTGGAAGACCGTGGCAGGCAGATCACTTGAGGCCAGGAGTTTGAGACCAATGTGGCCAACATGGTGAAACCTCTTCTCTACTAAAAGTATAAAAAATTAGCCAGGCATGGTCATGCATACCTGTAATCCCAGTTACCTGTGTGACTGAGGCATGAGAGTTGCTTGAACCTGGAAGGCGGAGGATTTAATGAGCTGAGGTCATGCCACTGCACTCCAACCGGAGCAACAGAGCCAGATACTGAGTCTCGAAAAAAAAAAAAAAAGAAGGGATCTAGGATGAAGAACAAGTGGTAGTATTTGAGAAGGGCTAAAATACTGATGGCTCAGGCACAAGCTCTAGTTTCCCCCTTCTGGGATACCAGTGTCTTTAGATGTGACTGTAAATCCTGAAGGGACAGGACAGGTCCTCTGGCATTTGCAGCAGGGGAAAGCAGTTCTTCTAAGATTCTGGTCACTGCTCTGGAAGTGTGCTGAAACCCAGTCTTCTCCAATCGAACAACAGGTTCTGGGAGCACTAAGGCCACGCAGCACATCTGCCTGTAACCGGTCGTCTGCCAGTAACAACGAGAACAGATCTCTCTATTAAGGGCTGGATACAAGGGTTGTTTTCCAGGCCTGTATCAGCTATTTCTCAAGCCTCCATTTTACAAAAGTGGCATGCATACCTGGAACAATGCGGTGCCCTCTCCACAAGTCCTTTGGGAGAAGCATGCTGTCTTAGAGCCAGGACACTCTGAGACCATTGCTGCCGCTGTGCGGAGGCCCCGTAGGAGATGCCTCCAGTGACATACAAAGGCACATCTCCGCTCCTGAAAATGCTTGGCACTCAGATGAATGGAGCTGAGGTAACCCGTGTGTACAGATGACAGTAGCTGTACAGTTGCAGACAAACACTATCTGACAGAGAGTGTTGAGGTTTCCAACCATCATAGTGAATGAATCTCTTTCTCCTTGCAGTTGTGTCAGTTTTGGCCTCTTACATAGTTTGACATTCTGTTGTTAGGCACTTAAATGCTTTAAGGATTATTATGTTGTACTGGATAACTGACCCCTTCATCTTTGTGTAATGCCCGTGTTTATTTTTAGTGACTTTCCTTGAAAGGCTGCTCTGTCTGTAATTCATGCAGCGACTCTGCCTTTGATAAGTGTTAGCCTAAGCTATTTTGTTTCATCTATTTACTTTAAATGTATGCGTGTCTTTATATTTCATAGATTTTACTTAACATCATTTAATTGGGTTGACTTTGGTGATCTACGCTGACATTCTCAGTTCTTTGATTGATGCTTTTAGACTATTGACAACCAATGGAGTTGGATTAATATCAACCATATGTGTTACTCTCTTTGATTTGTTGCCCCTGTTCTTTCTTCCCATTATTGTACTTCACTTGTTTTGTGTGTTTTGTGGTTTTAATTGAGAATTGTATGCAATTCTATTTTCTCTCCATTCTTAGCATATCAATTATATAACTTTATTTTTTACTATTTTAGTGGTTGCCCTATGGAATAAAACTTTTATTTTTCATATTCTTAGTTTAGTCTCACAGATAATGGTTTCTGAAAAATAATAATAGCACCGATGTATTTGATTAGGCATGCTTATGTCTATATGTTATGTGTATATAAATATACACGTATGTGTGCATGTGTACTCACGTATAAGTGAAATGAATGACAGCACTAATAGGGAGAACAAAACAGTTAAGATTATTTTGTTATTCTAAGATATTCATACTACCTGTGAGTGACACAGTGTTTTTTGAAAAGTATCTTGGATTCATTTTAAATGTAATATTGCAAACTCTGGGTAAGGGTTTTGGACCAAGGGCCTCAGTTCTTTGCTGGCTTTGGCCTGTTTCTGTGTTCAGTTCCCTCCCATGTTGGCTTCTCCCATATGGCAAATGTTCTGTCAAAGACACCAAGGGAGGGATTTTGCTAGCAAGACAAGAATCACAATCTAATATAATATAACAATTCTACTAATGTCCCATCACCATTGTAGTATTCTGTTGATTTGAAGCAACTCACAGTTTCTGACTACATTCATTGGAAGGAATTAGAATACAAAGTTACTTATCAACGTTATTTATACTTAGAGGTGGGAGTCGTTGGGTGCCATCTTAGGTTCTACCTGCCACATCTGAACTTCTCCAATATGAAATAGTTTTTCAGTCTTCACTTATTTTCTATTACCTTGACCCTTTTGACAAGGACTAGTCAGTTCTATTGTAAAATTTCCCACAATATGAAGTTGTCTGATGTCTTCTCATAATTAGACTAGGGATTATGGATTAAATTCAGTGTTTTCAATATTTATATTTATTTAAGTTTAAAGATAAGAGACTGAACAATATAGTATTTATATATATATAAAACATACAGGAAAAATGAATATAAGAAAACTAGAGATGGATAAAAATAATCCATAATAATAGTTACCTTCAGCTGTTAACAAAGATGATGAAATTCAGGAGATACATTCAGGGGGTATCAATGATATTGTTAATGTTCTTTCTGTTTTATAAGCTCAGCAAAGGCTTAAAATAAAATACACTTTTGAAATTTAAGAATAGTTTTAGATTTACAGAGCTGTTCCAAATATAATACATGGAGTTTCCAGAGACTCCATACACCATGTTCCTTAATAACTGCCTTATATTAATGTGGGATATTAGTCACAATTAACCAACCAGTATTACAATATTACTAACTATCCACACTTTATTCAGATTGATTTAGTTTTCATTCAGTGTCGAGTTTCTGTTCCAGGATCCTATCCAGGACACCTCATTGCATTTACAGTTCATGCTCCTTAATTGACTTTGACCGTGACAATTTCTCCAAGTTTCCATGATTGCTATGACATTGGCATTCCTAATTGGGGATTTCTTTCATGTTTCTTTCATGATTAGACTGGATTGTAAGTTTCAAGGAGGAAGACCACAGAGGGAAAGTGCCACTCTCATCACATGCTGTTAAGGGTACAGACTATAACATGCTTTATCATTTTTGATGTTCATTTAACCATCTGAATGAGATAGTTCCAATCAAATTTCTACACTGTCAAAGTACTGTTTTTTTTTTCTTCTCCTTTCCATGTTGTATGTTTCAAAAAGAAGCCACTGTACACAACACACAAATAATAAGTGAAGAATTATGTTCCACTTCCTAGGGACAGAGTGTCTGCAAAAATTATTTGGAATTAATCACAATGAACAAATGCCTATTCTTCTTCAATTATTCCATATTATTCCATCATTGTTCTACCCATAGGCAAACATGGGTACTTATTTTACACTTTACTTGAAATAATTTATTTGGTTTATTACACAAATTGCTTCAGTATTGTTCAAGGGACTTTCTTTTTTTTTTTTTTTTTCTTTTCTTTTCGAGACAGAGTCTCATCTTGCTCTGTCACCCAGACTGGAGTGCAGTGGTTCGATCGCAGCTCACTGCAACCTCCGCCTCCAGGGTTCATGCCATTCTCCTGCCTCAGCCTCCCAAGGGGACTACAGGCACCCTCCACCACGCCTGGCTAGTTTTTTGTATTTTTAGTAGAGATGGGGTTTCACCGTGTTAGCCAGGATGGTCTCGATCTCCTGACCTCATGATCTGCCTGCCTCGGCCTCCCAAAGTGCTAGGATTACAGGCGTGAGCCACTGCACCCAGCTGGGACTTTCTTTCAGTTGGATTGTCTGTAATTTTGAAATCTCCCCATAATTATGGTTTGTTGGTGTTGTGTGGCTGTTTATTGTGTCATTGGTTGGCATTTTCTTCTGGCACTACCAGGTGCTGCAGGCTGATTGTGTTTATTTACTGTCTAACCCTATTATCCACCAATTCTTCACAATGCCCTAGTTCCTTTGAATGGAAAATGGAATTAGAAATGAAGATCTAGAGACTAGGGTATATTCATTGCCCCTGGGGCATCTGATGACTTGAGGCCTTGTCAGCTGACTGAGCAGAAGAATATACATGTGTATAAATATTTCAACAGGTCTGCATATGTATCTATATTAAACTAACCATAAATTCCATCTAATATTTCTGGCAGCACTTGATCTAATCCAGTACCACATGAAGCTGTCTATCCATTCCAACTTGTTTGTATGTAGCTTGCACCTCTAACATGGAACTAGTTGGCTCTGTTAACTTAATGATATCATCCAAAAATACATGCATAGCGTTTTCAAAAGTGGTAATTTATACAACCCTGGGAAACTACCTTACCAACTAAAACTAAGTCCTCATGTACAAATTATTTGTCCTTTTGACTTAGAATCTCAGGATCTCCCTGTATTTCCTAATTTACTTAGGTCAGCCCCCTTTCCCCACTCTGGTGAGCTTATTTCACACATTTGTTATAGAGTTATATTATTTAATCTCTCTATCATATCAACTAAATAAGGCCTTTTTTTTTTTTTTCTGGATACAGTCTCACTCTGTTGCCCAGGTTGGAGTTCAGTGGCACGATCTTGGCTTACCTCAACCTCTGCCTCCCAGATTGAAGGAATTCTCCTGCCTCAGCCTCCCGAGTAACTGGGATTACAGGCATGTGCCACCTGCATGGCTAATTTTTGTATTTTGTATTTTTAGTAGAGGCAGGGTTTTGCCATGTTGGCTGGGCTGGTCTCGAACTCCTGTCTTCAAGTGATTCCCCCCACCTCAGCCTCCCAAAGTATTGGGATTACAGGCATGAGCCACAGCGCCCGGCCTAAATAAAGTTTTTATTTTACTGTCTCTGTGTTACGAAGTTCTATAGGTCTTGAATGACAGTGTCACATATTCAGTGTCACGTTGTCATATAGAACAATTTCACAGCCCCAGAGACATTTCTTCTACTTTTGTTTAACCCAAGGCTACTGTATTAGTCTGTTCTCCCATTGGTATGAAGAAATACCTGAGACTGGGTAATTTATAAAGAAAAGAGGCTTAATTGCTTCATGGTTCTACAGGGTATAAAGAAAGTATAGTGACTTCTGCTTCTGGGAAGGCCTCAGGAAATTTCCAATCATGGTGGAAGGCAAAGGGGGAGCCAGCACTTCACACGGCCAAAGCAGGATGAAGAGAGGGAGTGGTGTGCTATACTTTTAAGCAACCAGATCTTGTGAGAACTCGCTCTCAGGAGAACACCAGTTGTGCTAAAGCACTTATGAAAAATCACCCTCAGGGTCCAATCACCTCCCACCAGATCCCACTGCAAACACTGCAGATTATAATTTGACGTAAGATTTGGTGGGGACAAAGATCCAATTTATTTTAGCGTTCTTATGTTCCTATGTTCTCTTCTATGGATTTGGTCTGTTTGGCTCCTATATTTAGATGCATTGTTAATTTGAGTCAGTCATGCATATGGTGCTAGGGAGGAGATAGATTGCACGTCAGTGTCCATTTGTCCCAGCAACACTGTTTGAGGAAATATTTCTTTATATTGAATTGATTTGGCAACCTTGGAAAATTGTTTTACCATGCATGTAAGAATTAATTTTTGACATTTGATTCTATTCCATTGATCTATATGTCTCTCCTCACATAGTAGATACACACACAGACACACACACACACACGGTACATGATATGGTTTGGTACAGGCATGTAATATGAAATAAGCACACATCATGGAGAATTGGACATCTATCTCCACAAGCATTTATCCTTTGAGTTACAAACAATTCAATTATACTTTTTAAGTTTTGTAAAAATATACAATTATTATTGGCTTTTATAGTTACCCTGTTATGCTATCAAATAGTATGTTTTATTCATTCTTTCTATTTGTTTTGTAACCATTAAACATCCTTACCTTCCCCCAGCCCCCTGCTACCATTCCCAGCCTCTGTTAACCATCCTTCTACTCTCTATGTCCATGAGTTCAATTGTTTTTATTTTTAGAAGCCATAAATAAGTGACAACGTGATATTTGTCTTTCTGTGCCTGGTTTATTTCACTGAAGACAGAGATCTCCAGTTTTATCCTTGTTGTTGCAAATGACTGGGTCTCTTTATTTTCTATGGCTTAATAGTACTCCACTGTTTATATACACCGTATTTTCTTTATCCAGTCATCTGTTGATGGACACTTAGATTGCTTCCAAATCTTAGCTGTTGTAAACAGTGCTGCAACAAGCATAGGAGTGCAGATGTCTCTTTGATATACCGATTTCCTTTCTTCGGGGTATATATCCAGCAGCCTACTGCTGGGTATATTTGGTAGCTCAATTTTAGTTTTTTGAGGAACCTCCAAACTGTTCCCCATAGTGGTTGTACTAATTTGCATTCCCACCAACAGTGTACAAGGGTTGCTTTTCTCCACTTCCTCACCAGCATTTGTTATTGCCTGTCTTTTGGATAAAAGCCATTTTATCTGGGGTGAGATGATGTCTCATTGTAGTTTTGCTTTGCATTTCTCTGATGATTAATGATTTTGAGCACCTTTTCATATGCTTGTTTGCCATTTGTATGTCTTTGAGAAATGTTTATTCAAATATTTTGTCCTTTTTGGTTTGATTATTTGATTTTTTTTCCTATAGGGTTGTTTGAGCTGCCTATATATTCTAGTTATTAATCCATCAGATGGGTAGCTTTCAAATATTTTTTCCCATTCTGTGGGTTGTCTCTTCACTTTGTCGATGATATCCTATCCTGTGCGGGAGCTTTTTAACTTGATATGATCTCATTTGCCCATTTTTGCATTGGTTGCCTATGCTTGTGGGATATTGCTCAAGAAATTTTCTCCTAGACCAACATACTAGAGAGTTTCCCTAATGTTTTCTTGTAGTAGTTTCATAGTTGGAGGTCTTCGATTTAAGTCTTTAATCCATTTTGATTTGATTTTTTGCATACAGCGAGAGACAGAAGTCTAGTTTCATTCTTCTGCATATGGATAACCAGTTTTCCCAGCACCATTTATTTAAGGGACTGGCTTTTTCTCCAGTTTATGTTCTTGGCAACTTTGTCGAAAACCAGATAACTGTAGGGTTGTGGATTTGTTTCTTGGTTCTCTATTCTGTTCCATAGGTCTATATGGGTATTTTTATGCCAGTACCATGCTGTTTCATTTACTAGAGCTTTGTAGTATAATTTGAAGTCAGGTAATGTAATTCCTCTAGTTTTGTTCTTTCTGCTTAGGATAGCTATAGATATTCTGGGTCTTTTGTGGTTCCATATCCTTAACATAATTTTGATTACTATTACTTTGTAGTAAGTTTTGAAATCAGAAAGTATGATTTTACTACACACAATTTGTTGTTTTTCAAAATTATTTTGTCTGTTCTGGAATTCTATTGCATTATATATGAATTTTAGAGTAAGATTGCCAATTTAGGAAGAAACTGTTACCTAGGATTTAGCTAGGGATTGCATTAGATCTATTTGGAAAGTATTACCAACCTAATGATACTAAGCTTTCTGATCAATGACAGCTCAATGTATTTAATTTATAATTTTATTAATTTTGTTTGATATGTTTTGTAGTTCTCAATATGCATATCTTATACTTATTTTATTAAATTAATTCATAGGTATTTAACTTTTATGCCATTTTAAATGAAATGGTTTTTGAAATTTTGTTTTTAGATTGTTAATTGCTAATAAATAAAAATACAATTGATTTTGTATATTGACCTGTACTAAGCTGTGCTAAAAGCCTGCTTAACCCTTTTTTCATTTTTTGTTATGTTTATTAGAGTTTTTATGATGTGTATAGACAGGATCATGTCATTTGTAGACATAATTTGACTTTCCATCCAATCTTACTGCTTCATACTTATTTTCTACACTGATTACCTTAGCCACATCCTCCAATACGGTGTTGAATAAAACTGTGAAAGTGATCTCCTTCTCTTATTTCTAATATTACAAGAAAGTTTTTGAGCTTCTCAGAAAATTTAGGATATCATGTGAGCTTTTTTATGCTTTCATGGTGAGGAAATTTCCCTTATTTGCCTAAGTTGTTGCATGTTTTTATAATGAATGAAATTTGAATTTGGCAAGTGCTTATTGCTCATCTTTTAAGATGACCATGTGTATTGTGTCCCTTATTTCTTAATGTAGTTTATGACACTAATTCTTTTTGTATGTTTAACCAAATTTGCATTCCTAAGATGTATACCTTGGTCAAAATTTATAAATTTTTACGTGTCTGTTATTTGTTTTGATAGTATTTCCTTGAATTTTTGTGTTTATGTTCATAAGTCATATTGATCATAGTTTTTCTTTCTTGAGTAACTTTGTCTAGCTGTGGTATAAAGCTAACTGATAATTCACATTGGAAAGTGATCTATTCTTTGTGTTGTTCTTACTGTTTTTTATGTGAAAGGTCTAATTTTATTTAGCACAGAGAGAATTGAACACATAAAAAGGAGAAAAAATGTACATTTTTTCAAGATAATTTTCAGACGTTGCAAGCAATCATATTGTATAAGTAAGTAAAACCAAATCAGAGTAGTAAAGAGATGTAATTGGGCTACATAGATGGAGATTTACAATACACTAGAAAAGGAGAGAGGAAGGTGGGTGATAAATTACTATTTTTAATATGATTTTCACTATTTTGCATATTTCTTTCTTTAAATGCACTACACACAAGTATAGACACAAAAATATGGGTTGACAAACAGGTGTTCATTATTTAGAAGAAATAAATTTAAATTTTGGTATTTCTTTAAGGTCAGTTTAGTTTGTATGCTCAGGAGACCTAACATGTAGACTTTTGAAGGGACATGTTTTGTGAGCCTTTATAAATATCTATAAAAAATAGAATATCAGAGTTTTTAAAAACTTAAAAGTTGAATAAAACAAAGATTTAAATATTATTATTAAAGTTGTCACCTATTCCCAGATGAGGACTTAGAGAAACAAACAGTTGGCAAACCAGTGTAGCAGGTGTCTTCCGTGAAGCCGGATGCACACCCTGGGAACTGGGCTGTTGCTGGAGCTGACACTACTGTGCTGCACGTCTGGCTGCCACCAGTTGCCTCCCTCTCTGGGAAGTGGAATTTGAATTGCAGGTGCTGACGGCTGATGGAAGAGGGACAAGACCACATTATCTGAAAATTCTTGACTGGGTTGCTTGCTCCTCATTTCACTGCTGGGTGCCACAGGCTTGGGGTTAAATGTTTGTTTTCTGAAAAATATATGATAAATTAGTATGAATTATTTGAAGACGTAAAATCATTCACTGATAATCTCTTCTTGACCAAGTCAGGGATTTTTTTTTTTTTTTTTCAGAGACAGGGTCTCACTCTGCATCCAGGCTGGAGCACAGTGGCATGAATGTAGCTCATTGCAGACTTGAACTCCTTTTGCCTCAGCCACTTGAGTAGCTGGGGCCACAGGCACATGCCACCATATCTGGCTAATCTTTTTTCTTCTTTTCTTTTTTCTTCTCTTTTCTTTTCTTTTCTTTTCTTTTCTTTTCTTTCTTTCTTTCTTTTTTTGTAGAAACAGGTTCTCACTATGTTGCCCAAGCTGGTCCTGAACCCCTAGCCTCAAGTAATCCTCCTGCCTTAACCTACCAAAGCACTGGGATTATAAGTTTGAGCCACCGTGATCAGTCCAGGGTAGGAAATGGAATCTTAACAACTGTCACATGAGCTTTGAGGGGATCCTTCTCCAGATGAGCCTTCACTTGAGACCTCAGCCTTGGACATCATCTACATCTGGATTCCTGACCCAGAGCAACTGTAAGTAATGTGTGTATGGTTTTGAGCCACCACACTATGTGGCAATTTGTTGTGCAGCAACTGATAACTAAAACAAAAGATAGTACATTTAGTTTATAATACTACCCTGGATTAGATTCTGGAACAGAAAAATGGCATTACTGGAAAACCTGGTAAACTCTGAAGAAAGTCTGTAGTTCAGTTATTAGTTTTGTACCACTGTCAATTTATTAGTTTTCATAAATACACTATGGGTGTATAAATAAGATGTTAACATTCTAGTAAACTCCTGGGTATGTAAAACTAGCTGTACTATGTTTGCATCTTTATGTGTATGTAAAATTATTTTAAAATGAAATCTTTGATTTTTTATTTTTAATTTAAAAAGACAGGCATGCGTGTGTTATACCAGCTTCTGGGGAGGCTGACTTGGGAGGATTGCTTGAGCCCAAGAGTTCCACGTTGAAGTGAGCCATGATTGAGTCACTGCGCTCCATCTTAGGAATCAGAGTGAGATCATGACTCAAAAAAAAAAAATGGCCTCAGGGATGAATGGACATATAGGAAAAAAATAGCCAAGCACATTTCTTCTTATGTTTACCCTTCCGAACGTAAATGCATCCACTTCAGGAAGCCACCATCAAACTCAAGGAATGCTTGTCCGTCTTGGACCTCCCCATCACACTCTTCATTTCCAAGTAACTTGTTTGAGTGTCGGTAACCTCTCTTTTCAGAGTTATTTGCTTATGCCTCACATATCCCAGAAAGGGCCATTTTCAGATATTTAGGAGCGTATCTGCAGGATCCCACTGAACAAGTTTTGACAAAGTTTCTGGATGCCAGAGACCAAGATTGAGAAATGTTAGTGACAATAAATATAAATTATATTTCATGTTATGATTTTTTATTAATACAGGCTTAGTTTTCTAAAGATAACTCGCCTTCAAGCCTTGTTGGAGTCCTGTGATAATTTCTTTTCACTCCACGTTCTCCATCAAGAATTTTGTGGAGCTTTGTATTCTGTTGAATACCAGAATTATATCAGCAATTCCCAAGCCCCAAAGTCACCAAATGGGCATCATCGTTGACATCAGGTGGGTGGAATACAAAAAACATATATATATATGGTGGTTGGTGGTTGTGGCAGTTTCTACTTATCTGGACCTGGACAAAAAAATCTTTTCACACCAGAGTTTTGACAGCTGAGATTCAAAATAGGTTTTGCACAGGTGTGGAAAACCTGATAGAGGCAACAACAGGCCAGGTGTGGTGGCTTATGCCTGTAATGCCAGCATATTGGGAGGCCAAAGTGGGTGGATTGCTTGAGTCCAGGAGTTCAAGACCAGTCTGGGCAACATGGAGAAACTGTCTCTACAAAAAAATAGAAAAATTTAGCTTGGTATAATGGCACACACCTGTGGTCCCAGCTACTAAGGAGGCTGAGGCAGGTGGATGGATTGAGCCCAAGAGGTCAAGGATGCAGTGAGCCATGATTGTGTGCCTGCACTGCAGCCTGAGCAATAACGCAGACCCTCTCAAGAAAGAAGAGCGAGAGAGAGAGAGAGAGAGAGAGAGAGAGAGAGAGAGAAAGGAAAGAGGGAAAGAAGGAAGGAAAGGAAGGAAGGAAGAAAATATAACATATCCCCAACCCTCCAGCAGTGATCTAAGAGATAGACACAGGCTGAGTGGTGATTCTGCATATGTGCTGGTTAAACAAAGAATCCCACAGCAGGAAGGACTCTCCACTCACCCCACACACAAGTTCCTGTTCAACACACCGCTACACAGCACCAGGGTTGTTCCCAGGGACCATGCCTAAAAACCCACAAAGACATCGGACTTCATTCTGAACACCCATGGCCATGTATAGTGCTGACTTGTTTTTTTGGTCTATAAAAATGGGGTGTATTGTCTACACCACAGTAATAGTGACAGTGAGAAAATGAGCTCCTGTGGCCTAGAGACTTGGAAGAGACATTCAGCTTCATGGATGTCGTTTCTCATTCTTAGACGAGAGTAACTGTTCCTGTTCCTTAGGTGGTGGTATTTGAGCATTTGTAATTGAAGAAAACTAACTTCTTTAAGCTCATACTTTATTACTTGAGACATGAGAGCTTCATTTAAGGTTCTCATTTTAAAACATGGTGGGTGCTTCCATTTATGTCATTTGAACTGGAGATACTATCATACTTTGGTGACTTCCCTAAGTTCCCCATGTTCAAATCCCTTTTTATCTTCATTTCAATGCATGTTTTCTAATCTATCATGATGAGGAGTGTGAACATCGTGCTTCACCAAACCAGGAAGCAATTAAAAAACAAAAAGCTAGAACGGCAAGTCATAAATTAGACATAAGTAAATGTCCATCAGGGTGATGGAGACTGGAGAGATGAGGTTTAAAAGAAAATAGGCGGCCGGGCGCGGTGGCTCCAGCCTGTAATCCCAGCACTTTGGGAGGCCGAGACGGGCGGATCACAAGGTCAGGAGATCAAGACCATCCTGGCTAACACGGTGAAACCCCGTCTCTACTAAAAAATACAAAAAACTAGCCGGGCGAGATGGTGGGCGCCTGTAGTCCCAGCTACTCGGGAGGCTGAGGCAGGAGAATGGCGTGAACCCGGGAGGCAGAGCTTGCAGTGAGCTGAGATCCGGCCACTGCACTCCAGCCTGGGCGACAGAGCGAGACTCTGTCTCAAAAAAAAAAAGAAAACAGGCACTAAACTCAAAGCTGTGCTAAATGATATCACAGGCACAGATGTCATCGTGTGGGACTCCAAGTTCCCAAACAACCTCTCTGACAGCACAAAAAATATGATTTCCCATAATAAAGTAAGCTACCAGGTTTCAGAGTGGCTGTCCTGGACACTACAATTTTCAAAAAACTATCATTGCAAACAAGCCAAATTATTAGACCTCTTCGTGAGGCAAGTACCCAACACTCTTTCTCCATCCACACTTTAGAGTGATTGGAAGTTAGAGTTCAATGGATGGATGGCTCATATATTTGAAATCACGATTTCATGTTCACTTTATTCAGTCTCTCTGAAGCCTTAAATCTAGGTCAGGGAAACATTCATGTAACTCATTACAATTATGCTCCCTCCTCAATGGATTTCTAGGACCATCAGGTTTTTGTTTTGTTTTGTTTTGTTTTTGAGACAGAGTCTCACTCTGTCGCCCAGGCTGGAGTGCAGTGGCGCGATCTTCGCTCACTGCAAGCTCCGCCTCCCGAGTTCACGCCATTCTCCTGCTTCAGCCTCCCAAGTAGCTGGGACTACAGACACCCGCCACCACGCCCGGCTAATTTTTTGTGTTTTTAGTAGAGATAGGATTTCACCATGTTAGCCAGGATGGTCTTGATCTCCTGACTTCATGATCCACCCATCTCGGCCTGCCAAAGTGCTGGGATTACAGGCGTGAACCACCACGCCCGGCCAGGACCATCATTTTAAAAATTGCTTCAACATACGTAAAATAGGGATTTCAGTACTCCAGTAAAAGCTCTCCATTTTTAATAGTTAGCATTCCATGGAGGGCAGGTCTTTGCATACCTACCACCAAAATATGAGGAAGCCAAACAGCTGAAGACAGAGGCTGATATAACCAGTCTCTCAGAAAGAAACATTCAATGGGGGTTTCTGGAGAGATGTTAGAGTCACACATAGGACTTGTATACCATGGGGAAGGAGTGTGTAGGAAAGCTGAAGTCTGCCTGTCAGGGAAAGGCAGAAACACCATGTGAATCTAAGCGCAGGATTCATAGTTGTGGTGGTTCTGACCTAAGGGCAGGATTGACAGAAAAATCATAATTTTCACAAGGAACAGTAGATGCAATAGAAATCTTATCCCCGCCGGGCGCGGTGGCTCAAGCCTGTAATCCCAGCACTTTGGGAGGCCGAGGCAGGCGGATCACGAGGTCAGGAGATCGAGACCATCCTGGCTAACACGGTGAAACCCCGTCTCTACTAAAAATACAAAAAACTAGCCGGGCGTGGTGGCGGCGCCTGTAGTCCCAGCTACTCGGAGGCTGAGGCAGAAGAATAGCGTGAACCCGGGAGGCGGAGCTTGCAGTGAGCCGAGATCGCGCCCCTGCATTCCAGGCTGGGCGACACAGCGAGACTCCGTCTCAAAAAAAAAAAAAAGAAATCTTATCCCCTAGTGTGCATATAAAGGAAAAAAATATATACAGAAAGCTTAGAGGCAGTCCCAGAACTGGGAAAATGAGAAGTCAACATGGTGAGTTAGCTTTCAAGATTGAGTTGTTTTTGCCTCCACTGCTAGGTAGAGGGTAAATGGAGTTGGTCAGCTGATGTGAAAGTGTAAGTCTGTTTCCTCAGTAATCTATCGTAATAGAGAAGATGAGGCACCCCTGTTTCCAAATAGTCATTGGCAGTCAGGGAGAAAAGTGCCACATTCCCTTCCTCCTGTGATACACATGGAACTGAGTGCAGGTCCGGCTGATCTATGCATGCAAAAGCAATGACAAGGAGGACATGCAGGGTGACAGGAAAGTGACTTTATTTTCCAAATCCAGCAGTGGGGAAATGACTGGAATTATACCTCTATATACCAGTTCAAAGTTCAAAGTTTGGGCTGAGGGCAGAGGTTTAAAGAAAGGGAAGCATGACATGGGAGGCGTGCAGGAGCTGTGCAGATTCAGGGAGTCTGTGTCTTACTCCAATGTGTATCTTGAGTTGTGGTCCACCTGGAACTGCAGACTGATACCATCTCGATAGTGCCAGGTCATAGATACCCATCCTAAGGCAGTCTTCAAGAGAGAGACAGTTCCACAGCTGGGCCTTTATGTTTGGTTCATTTTAAATTAGCCTCTGGTATTTTTTGACAGGCATATAGTTAGATAATCATGCATGGTGTGAGTTTAGCCAGCTAGGTAAATGTGTGTAAGGCACGGACGTGTACAGTGGGGAACCGAAGGGGGTGTGGTTCCAAAGTATATTTCAAGGTTCTACTTGAAGACTAAGGCAATGGTTTCTGCAGTTTGCTTCAAGGTTACATCTCGAGACTGGGAAGAAAATAAAGAGAAAGAAAACACTTAGATGTATTTTGAAGCTAAACGACTCAATTATACTCCTTCGCCATAAACGTCCATTCCATTTCAATGGAAAGTGGGCAACAGCATTCCATCTAGCTTCTTCCTGCTGAGAAGGGGCACAGTTAGAGGGTATCAGATTGGAATCTGTTTATCTGAAGTTAGAAATATTCGTGGGTTCCCAGACTAATATGAGAATGTGTTGGAGCATTATGGTGTGGGGACACAAAAGTTTCTGAAAAAGTTTTTCCTGCATCTTCATACAGTTACTGAAAAGCAACAAAAACTGCAGCAACCAAACAGAACAGGAAGTAGAATACCAACTATACTATATATGAGAGTCTTTCGTGGACCTGGAAGTCGACCAAACCATGACATTGTGGGATCCTGGTAGAGGACAGTTATAGCAGAAATATGAGTATTCAGTGCATGCATAGCTTGGGTTATATCGTGAGAATAATCTGGTGTGTATACGCACCATTCAGTCTTAATGCACAAGCGTCACACTGGGCTGCAGTTAGGATATCTAAGGCCAAAGGGTTCTGTAGAGTCACTTGTCTAATCTGCGAGTTTTTTCAGTGAGAAGGGTAATGTTGGGTTAGGTGTCATGACAGGCAGCAGCTCTATACTTAGAATCTCTACTTATGATTCTACATCTACGTTTGCTGTCTGGGAGGAAAAGATGGCTAGTGAGTAGAACCAACAGGGTGCCCATTTTTGATGGTGTTGTCTGGCCTTCACATTTTCCCATTTGTCAGAGAGAGAGTCCAGATGGGACAGGATGTGTCCTGGTAGGTAAGGGCACCCCCAGGCGTACCTGCCGGTCCAGTGGTAAGGTAAGTAATACCAGCTATGACTGCCTCAGACCCATAGCTAACTCCAGGAGAAAGGATAGGCTCCACCATGTAGCTTGACACTATTTTGCCATCCTAGCCACATATTATTAGTTAGTTGATGGGTTTAGCCACGTTGCTAAGAGGTAACCATCCCTTAGCCTGGCTGCTAGTGTGGGGTGTGTTGCTCTTGTGTTTTGGGATGCATAGAGGTGCATGACCCGTTGCCTGAATTTGCACCATCATCAGTCATCCTATGTTGTCATGTTCAGCATAGTCTATAGAGGGGGTGACATTAACCTGCTTATGAGCCAGATGGAAGATATGTTTCCAGGTTTCCCCAAACGTGGAGCACTCATGGTGAGTGGTTCTGTAATCATAGATGGGAAATGGGTGAGAATTTTTACTCTTGTCCTGCGTATAAACATAACTCCACGTGCTCGAGGTGGTAGCTTTATGTGCTTGGTTGTGCAATGGCAAGTCAGCAGGGGCACCCCCCCCAACAGAAAGGGGTACCTCCCCCACAGACCCAGCAGTCTGTTTTGTTTTGGAGGAAAGCCACAGTCTACACCCATTCATGTAGTTTCAGCAAAGATCAGGTATGTGCCTATTACTCTAGAATTAACTGAGAACTTCATGTTAATGAAAGTATATTGCTTATCTCTCCTCCTTTTTCTCTTAATTACTTCAAATCTTTCCTTGGCTCACATAACCAGGTAGGCATCTGAGTGAAGCCCACCTTTCAGTCTTTGAAGGGACTCAGCCCTTTGTACTATATCCTGTTAGGGGGGCTACATTCCATCCTGGGATCGTTTGTAGTGCACAAGATGCATCCTTGTGTAATTTTCCAAAGGATATTTTGGAAGTGTGGGCTACTGAGATGTGGTTGCACTAGGCTGGCGAGGGCATCTCTCCCATAGTGTGTTCCTTTACGTAGATGTTTTGAGACTGGATAAACCAAGGCCTTGGGGAGTATCATCATCCTGTGGGTGTCAGTTTTCCAGGGAAATTGGAATCTCTTTAATCAAACTCCTGGTTTGGGCACGTTTGGGATCTTGTTCAGTGTAATGAAGTTTAAAATCTAGTAATTCCAAATGGAATATTCATGTCCCAGAATCTGTGCAACCCAAGCAGCTCATTTTGCAGCTTTGCAAGCTGCCTGGTTACCTTTGGTCATGAATTATCTCTCTGGTGTTGGGGAAGTGCATGATGGAAATCTGGGCCGGCAAGGCAATTGCCTCTGCTAGGGCCAGAATTTCTCTTGGGTGTTTAATATCTGTATTTTCTGATGGCAAGCAGCCTCCTCTGTGTTTCCACATCACCCAATGGGCGTGCATGTCCAGGAATGCATGTATGGAGTCAGAATAAATGTTTACTCCGTTTTCCTGGGACAGTTCTAAAGACTCAGGTAAGAGCAATTAACTCAGCTCTTTGTGCAGAGGTAGCTGCAGGGAGGGCACGGTCTTCTGTTACCCTTTTGGTCGTCATCATGGCACATCCGGCTCTGGGCACATCTTTCATTAAGCTGCTCCCATTAGTGTAGTTCGAGTCCAGAGCACTCATTGTCTAGTCTGACAGGTTCAGCTCCAATAAGCTGCATCGAGGATTTACAGTCCTGCTTTACCCAGGGTTGTGTTCAGTGGCTGAGAGCAGTGTGGCAGGGTTTAGAGCCATGGTGGTTTGTAGGGTGATATTTGGATCATGTGAGAGGATGGCCTGGTATCTGCCCATTCACCCCACAGTGAGCCAGTAGCCTCCCTTTTGTTCTAGCAAAGTCAGCACCTGATGGGGCATAAACATGGTAACTGGCTGTCTCAGAGTAAATTTTTCTACTTCCTGTAGGACTTCACAGTGGGCACTTTTGCCCAGAGGAAGGGGGGCCATCCCTTCATCTTTGGCCTAATTGTTTAGAGAAATAGGCCACGGATTATGGGGCATCTCCCAGCATTTAGATTAGCACGCCCAGACCTATGTTTTGTTTCTCTTGGATGCCGAATTTGAACAGCTTCTGGGAATTTGGTATCCCAGTGCAGGGGCTGATATCAGCTTTTCTTTGATGGTATAAAATGTTTGTTGGCCTTTAGATGTCCAGAGAAGGGCCTCTGAGTCTAGTCCCTTTAGGGATTCATAGAGGGTTTTAGTCATTAGTTCAAACTTAGGAATCCAAATCTGGCAGAAGCTAACCCTTTATAAGAATCTCTGCAGTTGCCCCCATTCTCTGGGGCTTTATGGCTGCAATTGCCTGTTTTTGACCAGACCAGGTTCCTTTGGCCTTGCTTTAACCTAAAGCCAAGACAGGTTACTTTCTACTTACATATTTGGGCCTTCTTGGGAATACTTTGTATCCGTATTGTACCAGGTGATTTAGAACTAAGATGACCTCAGCTAAGCATTTCCTTTAGTTGTGGCTGGTATTAATTATCTATGTGTTGTAGCCAGACTCCTTAATCTTGTTGTAGGTCTCCTAAGTCTTTTGCCAGTATTTCCCCAAAAATTGTTGGTGTGTTTTTTTAACACATTGAGGCCCCACTGTCCAAGAGTATTGAAAGGTTGTTTTAGTCTCTGGGTTCTGTCATTTAAAAAAATAATAATAATTGTTGTGTCTTTTTTTCAATTGGAGGGCAGAAAAAAAGCATCTTTTAGATCTAGCACTGAAAAGCATTCATAATATCTATATATAGCAGTCAGTAGAGTGTATGGGTTAGACACCATTGGGTGACTATCCAAGACTGTTATTAACGGCTCTCACATCTTGGGCAAATTTATATTTGTTGAAGTGTAGCTTCCTTGCAGGCACAATAGGGCTATGACATGGGGATCTGCAAGGATGAGTCAATCCATCTGCTCAAATTTTTGCAAGACTGCATTTATTCCTTCTAAGGGTTCCTTTATTAATGTATACTGATTGTTTTTTGTTTTTTGTTTTTTTTTGCCTCCCCCCAACCCCCATCCGGGGCACAGTAGCCCCTTCTTTTTTTTTTTCTATATGTACTCACTGTGTATTTCTTGTTTTTCCTGGGATTCTATCTGCCTATTCACAATTACCCATTCTCTCATAGACTTCTGAGGGAAAATTCTTTCTTCTTAAGGCAAGTGAATAATATCTTAGTTGCATCTTAGTTGCTTGCTCTAGCAGGACCTGTAGCCGTAGTTGTTTCTCTGGGGAGAAATTACTTGAGTATTTAATTTTCATAATAGGTCTTTTCCCAGCAAGGGGATTGGGCATTCTGGCATATGGAAATAGCAATGCCTTAGGTCCAAACATTTTAGTTTGCATTCTAAAGATTGTAGGAAAGCCTTTTGTTGCATTCTTCTTGCAACTCCTATCACAGGTACAATCATTTTGGTGCTTTTTGCTCCTAAGGTGTTAAGAACTGAATAGTTTGCCCAGTATCAACCAGGAAATCAAATAACTTTTTCCTCACTGTCAGTCATACCCAGGGTTCCTGTGGGGAAATTTTCATTGTCTCTGAGGGATTAAGAAGAGCCCCCAGGCATCCCTGTCCCTGGTCAGAGCAGTGACCCTGCTCCATTATTTGCCTGTGGGCTTTTTCTTTGTCATATTCCTCCTTTTTCTGGCCCCTTGTTCCTTTCTTTTGGGACAGTCATCCTTTCAGTGACCTTTCTCCTTACACTAGGCACACTGGCTGTGTTCCAGAGGCTTGCCTCGATTTTTCTGATGCAGAGGCTTCCTTGTTCATTCTACATTTATGGTTGCATCTTCTGTTTCTTTGTCTCTCCAGCTGGAAAGGGGTCATTCCTAGTGAGGCTTCCTGTCTTGGTACCCTCTTCCTGAGTCTAATCAGGATGAATGTTTGTGAATATTCCAGATGGGCCATGTCCCCTTATCAATTGGAACCCCAGTTAGGGTTTGCATCCAGAATGGTCCCTTCAGGTTTGGGGTATTTGGATTCATTCCATGGAGGCACCAAGACTCTTGATCTTCTTTTGCCTGCAGTCAGAAGCATATTTAGGAGAGACTACACATCGGCTCAAGTACACTGGTGGGTAGCACAGACACACATAGAGATCAGTCATTTTCTGGGGATCCATTCTATAAGGTGGTGATTTTCCGTTTCACAAGTTAGATGTTGAAAATGGGCTGGATGTCCAGTAATGACTGACAGGTTGCCCACTCGCATCCAAGCCACCCATGGCCATCCTTGTAAATGGGAATTCCCTTGCTCCTGCCATGGCACTTCTTGCTAAACCATGTACCCTGACAAGCACTGGAGGGAGAGGCCATCTCTGTTCTCCCATTATACTGAGGTGGCAGAGTAGCTCCCTCTTATTGGTCTGATACCTCACTTGGTAGCATCAAGGCAATCAAGGCCAATGTAGAGGCCAGCGCTAAAGGCCTTGTATGGCAGTACCGCAGTGGGAGCTGTTAGGGGTGGAGCAGAGGCCAGGTGCATTCTGGCTTTGGTGGTTGGAGCTGCTAAAACAGCTGGGTGTTGGACATTTAAAAGTCCTAATTCTTATTCATTCCTTTCTGCCTGTGTTTGGCTCTCTGGCTTGTGAAGAGCCTTTTTTCCATTCTGTCCTTTGGTGCAGCTAGCAGTTGGCATCTTCTCTCATGGTATGAGTCCTGATTTTCGAAAAGCATGAAGTCTTGGACACACGGTATTTTTTTCTAATTTTCCAGACTTCTGACAAAATGAGTCTAACTGCATTAAAGACTAGTATTGGTTACATCCATTCAGAGGTCAAAATTTATAACCTAACTTGTCCATAGTCCAAACAGCATTGCAATAATAGACCATTTTTCTCTTAGTCATGGGCTCATAGCTCTAGGCTCTACAGTTAGCTAGGATATGCTCCAGGGGCTTCCCAGAGGGGATAGAGACCTTGTTTCCCCTCCTGGCTTGGTGTCTATATCCATACTGCTCACCCCCATTGAAACAGTGATGACAGCTTTTATTTGTTGTCTCTCTTCCGTTCTGCACTGCTCATAGCCTTCAACCAGAACTCCAGGGTTGGAAAGACTTTTCTAGCTTCATATAAGTGTTTTGTTTAATTTAGGAGAGCTAAATAATTAAACATGAGGCCAAAGTACATAAGAAAGTGGCAGTCTTTTATTGCAAATATGCGCTCACTCTCGGGCGAGGTTCTCTGGTCCTCAGGTGTGGGGGGCCAAGGAAGTCGCGCCGGTGCTCTCGGGTGAGGTTCCCCGGCCCACGAAAACGGGGGTCGAAGAAGTCACACCGGCTCCAGCCGGCAGCGGACTTTTATGCATTGGTACTGGAAGGGGGAGGGCAGTGGGCAGGATAAGGGCGTGATGGGGCGTCTCCATAGGCATGGCCGGGTAAGTTTCGATCTCTTCGGATTGACGTCACCTGGCGCATGCTCGGTTGATCTGCATCTTCCCAGTGCGGGCTGCGTTTTCCCGCGTGCGGGAAAGTTGGTGAGGAAGAACCCGGAAGCAACATGGATTGTGCCTTCTTGTTCACCTTCCTCCATCTTGTCCTCTCTCCCTCACCCAAACAATAAGCAGTGCACTTAATACCACCCATGGTCCTAAAAGGAACACTTGTGCAAATCTCACCACACAGCTGGGACAGCCAAAGAGATCAGAGAAGAAACTCCTTGGGCAGGCTGGTGATTAGCAGCAGCTGGCACAGCATTCCCCGCCACCACCCCCTACCCTGGTCCACCAGCACATCAACTTCATCCCCAGTCCACGTTCTGCTGTACTTAGTAACCTAGTAGAGGGTAACCGAATGGCAACAAATTAAATGGTAAATTAGGCAGACAAAACGGGCAGAGGGGTTGGAGTCAGGACTGCCTAAACACTTATTCCGTATGCTGGTAAGCTTTTTGTTTCACATAAACAACATTAAGCACCATAAGCATGGTGGCAAGCGCTTTAGATAACCTATGGAATAGTTCACATGCTTCTTTTCTCCATGAAAACTGGCACAGTTAGGAGAAGTGCTCCAGGGTCCTGAAAAGAGTGACCCCTGCTGGGGCAGTGAGGGCTGTTTTCCTCCAGGGCTGGATCCTGGATGGAGTGGGCTCCTGCAGATCACCTTGCAGAGGAAAGGAGGAGGAGGAGAGAGAGACAGAGATGAGGGCCTAAATGTAGATTTTGCACACTTTTACAGTTGCAGATTCAGACTGCACAGGCCTGAGCAGATCCTCACCAAAGGACTGGGTAAAAGTCCTGAAACCTCATCTCAATTTCAGGTGCCCTCCCACCAATCAGCTGACTCCAAGTGGAGCAAAGCCCAGGTCTTGACTTAGATACAGATACTATACACACCCAGATGACGTCACAATCAGCTGTGTCTAAACAGAGCAGAGTTCAGGTGACATCATAGAACAGGCAGAGGCAGTTCAGGATGTATTCTGGTTGCCTTACCCAGCTCTGAAGGCTGTCAGCCTCTTCAGATGTCACTTGCCCCGTGGTAGGAAGTGTAGTAGGCAGCTGGTGCAGTGGCAAGAAGAGAAAGGAAGTTCCCCAAGACAAAGACATCTCGGCAGGTAACGGGAAACTCCCTAGAGCCCCAGTCATGGGATCAGCTCGCTGGAAGCAGGTGGCATTTCTGGGTAGTTTCTTTCCCTTCCAGTGGCCTGAATGGGTACGCCTTGGTGTGCTTGTGTGTCTGATTGCCCCATTCATCGGAAACCTGACCGATGGTTTCAGGAACTCTGAGTGTGTCGTTCCCCTCTATGTGTCCATGTGTTCTCATCATTTAGCTCCCACTTATAAGTGAGAACATGCAGTATTTGGTTTTCTGTTCCTGTGTTAGCTTGCTAAGGATAATGGACTGCAGCTCCATTCATGTCCTTGCATAGGACATCATCTGGTTCTTCTTTATAGCTGCATAGTATTCCATGGTGTATATGTACCACATTTTCTTTATACAGTCTGTCGTTGATGGACGATTTAGGTTGATTTCATGTTTTTGCTATTGTGAATAGTGCTGCAGTGAACATATGTGTTCATGTGTCTTTATAACAGAATCATTTGTATTCCTTTGAATATATACTTAGAAATGGGATTGTTGGGTGAAATGGCAGTTCTGTCTTTAGGTCTTTTAGGAATCACCACACTGTCTTCCACAATGATTGAACTAATTTACACTCCCACCAACAGTGTATAAGTGTTCCTTTTTCTCCACAATCTTGCCAGCCTCTGTTATTTGTTTGACTATTTGTTATTTGTTATTTTTTGACTTTCTAAAATGGCCATTCTGACTGGTGTTAGATGGTATTTCATTTTGGTTTTGATTTGCATTACTCCAATAATGAGTAATGTTGAGAAGATTCAAATAAATACAATCAGAAGCAACAAGGGTGATATTACCACCAACCCCACAGAAATATAAACAACCATCAGAGAATATTATGAACACCTCCATGGACATAAACTAGAAAATCTAGAAGCAATGGAAAATTCCTGCACAAATACACCCTCCCAAGACTGGGGAGGAACTGAATCCCTGAACAGACCAAGAATGGCTCTGAAATTGAGGCAGTAATAAATAGTCTCAGTGACAAATTTTTTAAATGCCACTTAGAAAATGTACACATAATTTTGGTCTATTCAGCACATATATTTGTAACAATCTCTTTTAGGAAGGATGTTAAAATATTTTATTATTTTTTCTCATTTAGCTTAATATTTTAAAAATATTTTTCTGCTGGCAACTATTTAGATCTCCATTTTCATTGACATAGTCAATAATTTACCCACCTTTCTATTAAATAATAGCAGATCAACTGATATGTATTATTTTATACTGAACTTTGGCACTCTTGACATAATTCATATATGAATAGTCATCCGAATGTCTTGCCCATCCCAGTGAAGATGGGATTCATCAGCCAAGATTGAACAGGAATTTGCTCACTTGAAAGCAGCAAGCAATACAAAAGCAAGAAAAGGGTAGAAGAAATTCAGGAGTCCCACAAGCAGATGAGGATTTATTTAGGGCCTGAGAAGGTGCAGGGACCCCTCATAGGGGCCTGTGGACCACCCCAAGCATGGAAATAAAGGAAAATCTTGAGTCCATTCACAGAAATACCAGGCACCTCTCTGCCTCTGAGAAGTACATGAGCCACTTGATAAGCAAGAAGGTAATAGTAAGTTAAAACAGTAGCAAGGAATTGAGAGTCATGAGAATATGGGGTTCCCCATAGAAACTAAAAATCAAAGCTTAACATATGTCCCTGAGTTTTTCAGAAACCTGCGCCTCTACCAAATGGATCCACTGGCACATAGACCTCAGATAAGGGGGATTTATGAAATGAACTCTGCCATTCTTTATTCTGAATTTCTTCCTGAGGGCTCTACAGGATGTTATGTCTATGAGCCAGACTTACCATTATTTTCTGCTGATCCCAAATTTTCTGACGAATTTTAGTTCTTAAATAATTACAAATCAGAAAATCTATGAATCCCCCTATGACCTGTAAGCTTCCACTTCAAGATACTTCATCCTTTTAGGCTGAAACCAATGTGTAACCTCAATATATCAATTTATGACTGTGTCTAACCCCTGCCTCTGTGTCTTTAAAATCCCCTACCTGTAAACTGTCTGATAGTTTTGGTCTTTATTTTATTTTATTTTATTATTTTATTGTTTTATTTTATTTTTGAGACGGAGGTTTGCTCTTGTAGCCCAGGCTGGAGCACAGTGGCTTCATCTCAGCTCACTGCAACCTCTGCCTCCTGAGTTCAAACGATTCTCCTGCCTCAGCCTCCTGAGTAGCCAGGATTACAGGTGGGTGCCCCCATGCCCAGCTAATTTTTGCATTTTAATAGAGATGGCGTTTCCCCATGTTGGCCAGGTTGGTCTCAAACTCCTAACCTCAAGTGATCCGCCCTCCTCAGCCTCCCATAGTGTCGGGATAACAGGTGTTAACCATCATGCCCGGCCTGTCTGCGTGTCTTCTTAAATGTTCTTTGATACTCCCATGCAAACTTCATGATGTTCTCGTGTTTCTCAGATTGTACCATGAATTTATTCTTGCTATCCGATCCCCCTGCCCTTGTTTTTTTGATGCATTCTGTCCTTTAAGTAGTGCATTTAGAACACTGACATTTAGCTGGGTGTGGTGGCTCACGCCTGTAATCTCAGCACTTTGGGAGGCTGAGGTGGGCGGATCACAAGGTCAGGAGATGGAGACCATCCTGGCTAACACTGTGAAACCCCATCTCTACTAAAAATACAACAAATTAGCCGGGTGTGGCGGCGGGCACCTGTAGTCCCAGCTGCTGGGGAGGCTGAGGCAGGAGAATGGCGTGAACCCAGGAGACGGAGCTTGCAGTGAGCCAAGATGGCACCACTGCACTCCAGCCTGGGTGACAGAGCGAGACTCCATCTCAAAAAAAAAAAAAAAAACCTTGACATTTAAAGTGATTATTGATATTAAAAATCTACCAAAATTTATTACTAACTTTATTTGTTGATTTGTCTTTGTTCCTATTTTTGTATTTCACTCATTTTCTACCTTTTGTTGTTTTGAGCACTTTATATCAGTTCATCTCATTTCTTAGCATATCTTTTTTTTTTTTTTTTACCTTTTTAGTGGCTAATCTAGGTAATAATTTTATTCTCAATCTAACAACGGCTTGTTAAACACAATAGTAGTGTGAATATATTTGATTAGGTATGGTTAAATATGTATCATTGTGTGTGTGTATACTATATATATACCTACAAACATGTGCATTTATGCTTAAGTGAATAACTGCAATGAGTGACAGAAGGAAAGAATTAGGGTTATTCTGTTACTGTAAGGTGTTCATACTACATCTTAAGTGATATTGTTACTTGAAAGGGGGCTTGGATTAGTTAGAAATGTGAATTGCAAACTGTAGGGCAGCCTCAGTTCCTTGCTGGCTGTTGACCAGAGGCTGCATTCAGTTTCTTCCCACGTTGACTTCTCCCACATGGCAGAATGCTCTATCAAAGCCATGAAGTCAAAGAGCTAGCAAGACAAAAAAAATAACAAATTTACATAACATAATCAATCGTGTGACATCTGATATTCTTGTATTATTGTGTTGTGTGAAAGCAAGTCACATTTCATGCCCATAGTCACAGGGAGAGGATTACAATACACGGTCATGCACCCTGGCAGGTGGGGATCACTGGGCACCATCTTAAGGTCCACCAGCCACATCAGGTCCTGTCTGATGTGCAACAGTTTCCCAGTCTTCATTTATCTTGAAGAATCTTAGCCCTTATGAAAAGAACTGGTCAGGTATTTTATAGGAAGCATCACAGTGTGGATTCACCTGATGATTTCTCATTATTTGAATAGAATTATAGACTTATTTTGAACACCTTTATCTTAATTTGAAGACAATAAAAACTGAACAATATATTATTTAGAAATATAAACCTAGACATAAAAATAATATAAAAAGGAAATGACAAATAGAAAACTGAAAATAATAGTAACCTTAATGGGGGTAAAAAATGCCATGAAATTGCGGAGATGCACATTTGGGGCATCAACAATATTGATAATATTGTTTGTTACGGTCAGCAGTGAATTTTAAAAAAAGAAAAAACTTTTCTATTTTACGTTAGCTTTGGACTTACAGAACAGTTGCGTAGTCAGCATGGAGAGTTAACATGTAACCAACACAGAGTTTCCATTTTTATTAACCTCTTATATTAGCATGGGTATTTGTCACAATTAACACACCAACATTATGCGTTCTCATTCACTGATATCCACATATTAATCAGATTTCTTTTTTTCCTACTTAATGTCTGTTTTCTGTGCTAGGATCTCTTCCAGGATAACACATTTAGATATCATGTCTCCTTAAGCTTTTTTTGTCTCTGCAGTTTCTCTGAATGTCCGTGTTTTTCATGGCATTGACATCCTCCATTTGGGATTTCTGTGATTGTTTTTACTAACAATTAGACTGAAGTTGTAGATGTGGAAGAAGAAGAGACAGGGGTGAGTGTAATACTCATTATACCATGGGCATCTATTATCAAAATGCTTTTTACCACTATTGATACTAATTTGAGCACCTAGATGAGGCAGTGTGGGTCCAGTTTCTCCACTGTGAAATTAATTTTTACCCCTTTCCATGTCGCACTTTTTGAAAAAAAAATCACTATGCACAGCGCATACTTAACAAGTGGGGAATGACTCTTCACCTCCTTAGGGCAGAACTTCTGTAGTATCGTTTGTCTTTCATTACCATAGGCAATGTATCTGTTCTCCAGCATTTATTTTACATTTAATTAATCAATTATTTATATTGTATAGGATATTAGGCAAATAATAAATCTTTATTTCCACTGTAATTAGACTAGTTCATTGTATTGTTCAAATTGCTCTCGTGCTGGTCATTAGAAGGCCATTCAGTCAGCTGCTTTACTACTTTGAAATACCCATATTATTGCTATTTGATTTGGTTTGTGTAGTGTGTTGGTTGGTTGTGTTGTTTACCTTTTTCTTACTTTCTGGCACTACAAGGTACTTAATAGTGTTGATTCCCTACCATTAACCATTTTCCCTGAAATTCCTAGTTCCTTTTTTGGTGAATCACGTTAGAAACAAAGTTCTCGGCAGTGGTGTTCTCATTTCTGCTAGGCGTCTGTTAATTCTGTGCTTTGTCATCTGACAGAGCAAAGGATTATATGTATATATGTAACTCACACTCACATATGTATATGCATTTCTACATTTCTCCATTTATAGCTATATAAATTTCAGCATGAATTCATTTTTTTTTTTTTTTTTTGTTTTGAGACAGAGTCTTGCTCTTTTGCCCAGGCTGGAGTGCAATGGCGCGATCTCGGCTCACTGCAAGCTCCGCCTCCCGGGTTCACGCCATTCTCCTGCCTCAGCCTCCTGAGTAGCTGGGACTGCAGGCACCCACCACCACGCCCAGCTAATTTTTTATATTTTTAGTAGAGATGGGGTTTCACCGTGTTAGCCAGGATAGTCTCGATCTCCTGACCTTGTGATCCGCCCACCTCAGCCTCCCAAAGTGCTGGGATTACAGGCGTGAGGCACCGAGCCTGGCCAGCATGAATTCTTATTAATGTTTCCAGCACCCATGATTTAATTCAAGACTACATGAATCAATTTCCCCATTCCCACTACTTGTATGTAACCTCCCACACTAGCAGTGAGACAGTTGGCCTCCTTTATGTAATGAATGAGTCCAAAATACATGCAGAGTAGTTTTAGAATTGGTAATGGTAATTCATACCCCCACGGGAAAGAATGTTTCTAACTAAAGTAGAGAATGTATGTACAAATACTTTGACATTTAAACTAAGAATCTCTCCTTATTTTTTATATTTCTTAGGTTGGTCCCCTTTGCCCCCAAATGTCTATTTCTTTTTGACAGTATTTTAAATGGAGTTGTTTTCTATGTTTTACTTTAGATTAATTGACAATATATAGAAATACAATTGATTTTTATTGCCCTAGTATACTAAAGTGTTACTGAACTCATTTTTTGCTTCTAATCTTATTTTAGTGATTTCTTTAGGATTTTCTGTACACCGGATTATGTCATTTATGAATAGAGATAGCTTAACTTCGTCCTTTTCATTCTAGAAGTATTATATTTATGTTGCTTGCCTAATTACCCTGGCTACATGTTCCACTACAATACTGAATAAAAGTAGCAAGAGCATATATCCTTGTCCTGTTGCTAATTTTTTGAAGAAATTACTGAAACATTCATAATATGGTATGTTGTTGTGTGAGTTTTTCATAGATACCCTTTATCACTTAAGAGAATTTCCTTCTGTGCCTAATTTGCTCGGCCTTATTATCATGAATGTGTTTTGGACTTTTCAACTGCTTATTCTTTATCTTTAGAGATAATTATGAAGCGTTTGTCCTTCCTTCTATTAATATAGTGTATTACACTAATCATTTTTGTGTGTTTAACAAAACATATTTCAGGGACAAATCACTGCTCATAATGTATATTTTTATTAGGTTACTGGTTTATTTTGATAGTATTTCCTTCAGAATTTTTGCCTCGGTTTCATGGGGCATATTTGTCTGTCATTTTCCTTTCTTGAAATCTCTTTGTCCAGTTGTGCTGTTAGGGAAAACGGGCTTCATGTGGCGCATTGGGAAGTGTTCTCTATTCCTCTGTTTGTTTGTTTTTTTTCTTGAAAGAATAGTTAATAAAGGATTGTTATTAATTCTCAAAGGGGTTAGAATAATTCACCAGTGAAGTCATCTCAACCTAGAAAAAGATTGAATCCTACCAACACTAACATGAGCTGGGAAAGGGATCCTTCCCCAGGGGAGCCTTCGCTTGAAACCTCAGCCTGGGTCATCTGACCCAGAGAAACTGTTAACTAATATTTATGTGTGGGTTGGAACATCTAAGCTGTGTGATTATATTATACAGCAATCAATAGGTAATATGACTGACAGTAAATGTAATGAGGGTATCCTGTATTAGATCCTAGAACAGGAAATGACATTAGTGGAAAATCTGACAAAATATTAAGAAACTCTGTATTTTAGTTAATAGTTCTGTACCACTGTCAGTTTCTGAGTTTTCATAAATATATTATGGTTACATAAGTTATTAACATTTTGGGAAGCTATAGATTATATAAAACTGCTTTATGTTTGCAACTTTCTGTAAAACTAAAATTATTTTCAAGTAAAAGTTTTCTTAAAATGTATTATTTAGGAACAAAAAAAATACCAACACAGATGGACATAAACAACAAGAATCCTTGGATCAGAGGATGAGTGGAGACGCGGGAGTGAAAGGCACAGTAGCTTGCCTTATTATCCCCCGTTCCTACACAGGGCACCTGCTTCAGAAAGACACCGTCAACTCCAGGGGCTCTCATTCATTTTCTTCTTGCCCATCACGTGCTCCATTACGCAGTCACCAATTCATACATCAGTAACCACTTTTTCAAAGAAAGGTGCCTGCCCCACATAAGTTAGAAGGCCCTATTTTCAGGTACTTTGTGGTCGTGTCTTTGTAGGATCTCACTAAAGACATTTTGGAAGACATGACTTCCAGACAAGATTGAGAAACACCAGTGATGGGGAACATAAAATTTCCGTATTAGGAGTGTTTTCTTAGTTCAGAGATTGTTTTGTTCAAGTTTTAAAGTTTTTTTAAAGCCTTGGAGAATACCCTATGATAATTAAATTCTCTTTATTATGCACACTTCATCGTGAATTCATGGTACCACACAGTCCCCTGACGCTCACATCATGGATTTATTTTGTCCAGTGAGAGGCCCAAAAGCTTCAGCATAGACAATATCATCATGTAGAAGGTTAACTTGGTATGAAAATAGAAGCTTATAATCATGGGGTTGTAGGCTAATTCCTGCTTACAGAGACCTGAAATGAACCTTTAGACACCAGGCATATGAAGGTGAGGCATGTTAGTGATACAGAGTGTATTGTGCAGAGGTGGAAATAGCCTAATAGAAAAAAGGAAAAACAGCACAGTACAGTGTACACCAGCCCACCACGTAGCAATCTAAGAGATGGAACCGGGCTGAGTGCTGACTCTGCATCTGTGCTGGCTAAACAAAGATCCCCACAGCAGGGAGGACTGTCCCCTCATCCTCCACACAGCTCCCCGTTCACAGGCCACACCACTTCACGGGAGAGCACCAGGGCTGTTCCAGGAACGATGCCCACAAAGCTTTTACTAAGCCATGGGACTGCATACCACACTCCCAAGAACATCCACAAAGTCAGGACTCCTTTTGCTTTTTCAGACCGTGATCACGGGCTACATTCTCCATACCAACTTCATAGCTCCTGTGAGAAAATAAACTCCTGCATCCAGGAGGCGTGGAGTAAGAGACACAGCTGACTGGACCATATTCCTTACTTCCAAGAAGATTGTAGCAGTAATTCAGGTACTATTATTTGGGGGCATTTATTTATAATTCAATAAACGTCCTTACCCCTCTGAGCTTACAATTCACCCCATAGGAAGGACAGCCTCATATATATTGACAATCTTAGGCCGCGCGCGGTGACTCATGCCTGTAATCCCAGCACTTTGGGCGGATCACAAGGTCAGGAGATGGAGACCATCCTGGCTAACATGGTGAAACCCCGTCTCTACTAAAAATACAAAAAGTTAGCTGGGCGTGGTGGCGGGCGCCTGTAGTCCCAGCTACTCGGGAGGTTGAGGCAGGAGAATCATTTGAACCCAAGAGGCAGAGGTTGCAGCGAGCTGAGATCATGCCACTGCACTCCAGCTTGGGCAACAGTACGAGACTCTGTCTCAAAAAAAAAAAAAAAATTGACAATCTTAGTACATGGAAGTTTGCTCTTTTCATTTTATTATAAGAGGAGTTTCTACAAGGTAAGTGACTTGTCAAATCCCATTTTTTCTATTCATTTCAATGCATGCATATGGTCTGTTATGTGTGCTGTGAAGACAACATTCATGACCACATTATTTTGGAAAAAAAAATCACCAAGTGGCAAGCCATGAAGGAGATGGAAGTAGCTGTGTATAAGGAGAGACTCATCTCTAGGAGGCAGGAGGGTCAATGAGTTCTGAGTGCCCAGAGTTAAGATAGGAAAGGTGATAGACACAAAACTGTGCTACCATAATATCCCAGGCACAGAAGACACAGGGCTGGGCACCGAGCTCCCAAACACTACCACCATAGCATGGAAGTTACGATTTCTCACAATAAACCTGTAAACCACCTGGCCACATTGTACTGAGGCTGGATTGGCCACTGGAATTCTCGAAAAGATGCTATTGAAGACATCTCATTGTCTGACCACATCATGAGGCCTGAACCCAACCCTGTCTCCACCCTTTACTCTGAATAGAGAATACAGTTTAAAAGGAGCATGACTCCTATATTTGAAATTAGGGCTTCCTGTTCACTGAATTGAGCCCTCGTAGAAGCCAAAAAACTCAGTGCAAATATGCTCAACATTCTAAATTATAAATTACATGAGTTTCTTCTTCATGCAGTACAGTCTTCAGGGAACACCAAGGCCTGTTTCATTTTCCAAGTATCAGCAGGTGGAGTTGACAAGAGTAACAAGTGTTCAGAGCAAAGCATTTCATGGTGACTGTAATGTGCCTGCGCCAGCAACAACTGCTTACAGTGAGATTCACACGACCCTCGTTCATGAGATAGGAAGAATAAAAGGAGAGGGAGAAAAAGATAGGTAGTTGATCTAAATGAAGAATTGAATTTGGAAAGCAACTTAGAATAGTCTCTGCTTGTATTTCTGAGATTAAGGCAAACAGTCTCAAGATAAGTATTTCTGTCTTCAGAGAGCTGCATGCTGCAACTCTGCAAACTTTCAAGTAACACTTTACCATTTCTATCTTCCTTCTCCATGGGATCTTTGAGCCATGATTTATAAAATTACCTCTACATCTGTGTTGTATTTTCGTATTATCTAATATTCTCTTGAGGTCTCTCTTGGGACAATGGCTTCAAATTATAACGCTGCCCAACAGGACTCCAGGAAATTAGTCCTGGAGGTTTACAGTGCACCTTTCATGGGATACTTATTTATCCTGGCAGATGACTCAATGCCTAATTGTCCAGTCCTTGACCAGGCATCCTTCTTACTGTAATTTTTTTATTTCCATAGGTTATTGGGGAACAGGTGGTTTGGGTTACATGAGTAAGTTATTTAGTGGTGATTTGTGAGATTTTGGTGCACCCATCACCCAAGCAGTATACACTACACCCTATTTGTAGTTTTTTTTTATCCTTCACCCCCTTCCCACCCTTTTCTCCTGAGTCTCCAGAGTCCATTGTGTCATTCTTATGCCTTTGCATCCTCATAGCTTAGCTCCCACTTACGAGTGAGACCATATGATATTTGGTGTTCTATTCCTGAATTACTTCACTTAGAATAATAGTCTCTAATCTCATTCAGGTCGCTGCAAAAGCCATTGACTCATTCCTTTTTATGGTTGAGTAGTAGTTATACACACACACACACACACATATACACCACAGTTGCTTTATCCACTCATTGATTGATGGGCATTTGGGTTGGATTACTGTAAACTTCTAAAATACTGTCAGATGCCCTTATGGTACTTTTCAAACCTGTGACCACTACATTCATATCAAGACAACCACTTTCTAGGAGAACTCTGAATTGGAAAAATGTTAAGTTCAGGTGTGTTGGTCAAGTGAGACACAGAGGAGGTCACTCACTAAAGCACTTGAAATAACGTAAGCAGTGTATTTCTTACAGGTAAGGTTCACTGGGCACCATCTTAGGGTCTACCTGACACATCAGATATTCTCCAATCTGCAAATTTCTCAGTCTTCGCTTATTTTTTGTGAACTTGACTTTTTTGAAAAGTGCAGGTCAGATATTTTGTAGGTTTTCCCACAATATGAATTTCTCATGATTTCTCATGATTAAACTAGGGACATAAATACATTAAACCCGTGCATGTACGTTTGAAGGCAAGAAAATAAACGTTATAGATATTAGAAATATAAACATAGAGGTAAATACAATAAACACAAATTACAGAATAGCAAATAATTCACAGTAATAGCTACCTTCAGTGATTAAGGAAGATGATGAAGCTAAGGAGATGCACTAAGGGCCATCAAAAATATTGCTCATGTTGTTTTATAAGGTCAGCAGTGACTTTAAAGATGAAGAAACCTTACAAACTGAAGAATGGTTTCAGGTTTACAGAACAGTTGTAAATGTAGTACATAGAATTTCCATATATCCCGTGAAGTTTCCATTTTTGTTAAATTCTTACATTAATGTAGGACATTTGTCACAACCAATCAATTTTATAACACTATCATTAACTCCTCTTCATACTTTATTCATTTTTTTTTAAGTTTTCACTTAATGTCCTGTTTCTATTCCAGGATATCATCCAGGATACCTCATCACAGGTACATGTCATGTCTCCTTACAATTCTCTGACTGTCACAGTTTCTCAGAGTGTCCTTATTTTTGCTGACATTAATATTACTAATGTGGGATTCGTCTGATGTTTCTCTCATGATAAGATGGGATTTGTGGGTTTAGGGGAAGAAGATCACAGAGGGAAAGTGTCATTTTTATTTATTTATTTAATTTTGAGACAGTGTCTCACTCTCTCACCCAGGCTGGAGTGCAGTGTCATGAGCTTGGCTCACTACAGCCTCCATCTTCTGGGTTTAAGGATCCTCCCTTGTCAGCCTCCAGGGTGGCTGAGGCTACAGGTATGTGCCACCATTCTGGGCTAATTTGTTGTTGTTGTTGTTGTTTGTTAGTTTTTTTGACAGATGCAAGGTTTCACCATGTTGCCCAGGCCAGGGTCAAACTCCTGGGCTCAAGGGATATTTATTTTTTTTATAGAGATGGGGTCTCAGTGTGGTAGCCAGGCTGGTCTGGGATTACAGGCGTGAGTCACCGTGCCTGGTCAAAAAGTGCCATTCTCATCATATCATATCATACTAAGAATGCAAACTATCAACAAGAGTACACATTCATTATTGGCAGAATGTCTACAAATTTCTTTAAATTTTCACCATAAACATGTGTCTATTCTCTTCCAATTATTTTATGTGTATTAATTTATTCATTTATATATGCATCATTTGTTTATATCATTATCTAAATATGGATGTTTATTTTACACTGCATATGTGCTATTTTGTTTTGTTTTGTTTTGTTTTTTTGAGACAGAGCCTTGCTCTGTTGCCCCGGCTGGAGTGCAATGGCGTGATCTCGGCTCATTGAAACCTCTGCCCCTTGGGTTCAAGCAATTCTCATGCCTCAGCCTCCCGAGCGGCTGGGATTACAGGCATGAGACGCTATACCTGGCTAAGTTTTGTATTTTTAGAAGAGACAGGGTTTCACCATGTTGGCCAGGCTGGTCTCAAACTGCATGCCTCAGATGATCCACCCTCCTTGGCCTCCCAAAGTGCTGGGATTACAGACGTGAGCCACAGTGCTTGGACGGTATTTTTTTTTTATTGCACACACCGCTCCAGTGTTGGCTAGTGGAAGGTTTTTAAGTTGTCTCTTGTATCATTGTGAAATGCCTCCGTAATGAAAGTTTGATGTTGTGTGGCTGGTTGGTTTTGTTGTTGTTTGGCATTTTCTTTTGTTCAGTCACTACTGTATGCTCCAGTCTGTGTATTTAATTGTGCTCCAGACTAATTGGGTAATTTTGTAATTCCTACTAATGTTTCCAACACCAGGTGACCTAATCCGGCACCATCTAAATGGATCCACTCATTCTCCTTTGTCTGTAATCTAGCGCTCTCCCTGCGAGCAAGCTGACGTTGTTAATTTAATCATACTTCCTGAATAAGGTATGTTGCTGTGTAAGAAAATACAAGTTGAAAAGCTCAAAATACTGTGTAATTCCATTTATATGACTCTCTTGAAAAGGAAAAAGTGTAGTGATATGTAAAGAGTTCGGTGGTTACAAGGGGCTTGGGAGAGAGAAAGGTGCAATCAGTGAACTACCGAAGATTTCTTTTGGGCAGTGGCATTACTCTCCTTGATACTGTAATGGTGAATACATAATCATGTTTTCCAAATCCTGAAGAACTTCATAACACAAAGAGTGTACCTAAATTATGCAAATTAAAAACCTTATTTAGTCGGTAACAAGTTTGCCTTTTCACAGTATTTTACCTTTCCAACTTATATTTTTTCACAATGTGCTTTTTAGATTTTTGAAGTACACCTCATGGTTTTTAGATTTGCCTTCACCTAATTTTTGTAGGACAGGTGAGTCACACAATTGGGGCTTATCCTGAGAGGGTTATTAGCTTTGTCCAGGAAAGAATTTAAGGGCAAGTGGGTGATGTTAGACTGCAATATTTTATTGAATGGTACTGCTCCTAGCAGAGCAGGGCTAACTCTTAAGCAGTGTGTTCAGAGTTGGCAACATATAGGCCTCTTGGCAACTGTATTTATATGCATTCAAACCCACTTTTAATTATATGCAAATTGAAGGGCAGGTCAATGCAAATTGAGACAGGAAAGGGACAGTGGCTTCTAGGTTGTCTGCATGGAAAGGGGCAGTAACGTCTGAGTTGTGGCCATGGAATTTGTGAACAGTTATGTGGTTGGTAGGAGTGTCTTATGTGAGTGACAAATGAAGACTGCCAGGGATCACATTTGCCGCGATGTACTGGCTTCTGCCAGTTTTTCACTTTATCCTGTCTGGAGCAGATCTTGTTTTGGTCATCAAGGTTGTGAAACCGGAAAACAAGTCCTTCCGGTCTCCTACCTCATAATGAGGACATTGGGCATATTTTCATGTGATTTTGGATCTGACTATGGCTTTCTTTTGAGAATTGGCTATTTAAGATTTTGCCATTTTTGATTGGGATATTTGCCTTTTTAATTTTGAATTGTAAGACATTGCATATTCTGGATAATAGACCATTATCACCTATGAAATTTGCAATTTTCAGATGTTTTCTGCCATTCTTTGGGTGCCTGTTTATATTTGTTGGTGGACTTTAAATTGTAAAAGGTTTTAATTCTAATGAAGTTTAATATTTCTATATTTTCTTCTTTCCTTTGTGCTTTCAGTGTCATATCTTAAAACACTGTTTAACCAGAGACCACAAAGATGTATTCCTATGTTCCTTTTTATGGGTGGGGCCGGTTTAGCTCTTATATTTAGATGGATGATCATTTTGAGTCAATTATGTTTCTGGTGTGAAGCAAGAGTCTAACTTGCATGTGGAGATGCACTTGCCCCAGAAACATTTGACAATAAAATTTTGCTTCATACCTAATTTATTTGGCCACATTATAAAAGCATTTCACCGTAAATGTAAGGATTCATTTTTGAGCATTGTATTCTACTCCATTGATCAATACCTATATCCCTATACTAGTACCACAAATCTTGATTACTATTACTTTGTAGTAAGTTTTGAAATCAGGAAGTATATGTCTACTATGGAAACCCTTTTTGTCCTTCTCAAGAGTATTTTGGCCGCTCAGGATCTATATTATATATAATTTTAGGATGACCTTCTAAATTTAGGGGAAGGTGATGCCACCTGAGGTTTTGAGAGAAGTTGCATTAATTCTATAGATCCATTTGGAAAATACCGCCTAGCTAACAATATTAACCCTTCTAAACAATGAGCATTCAAAGATTTTCTTTTAATTTTGTTCAATATGCATTCTATAGTTTTTAGTGTACATATTTTGCGCTTAATTTGATAAGCTTATTCCTAAGTATTTTTGATGCCATCTCAATTGGAATGGTTTTCTGAGTTTTGTTTTTAGATTGCTAGTATCAAGACATTTAAAATATTTTATATTAACATTATATACTGCAAACTTTTTTGAACTCATCTTTAAATTCTAAACATATTTGATTAGAGTCCTTTGGACTTTTAATACATAAGATCATGTCATTTACAAATAGTCAGAGTTTGACTTCCTTTCCATCCTAGAAACATTATATTTATTTTTCTAAATGAATTGCCCTGTCTACATTCTCCAGTACAATGTTGCAAACAAGTGTCAACAGTGGAAATATTTGACTTGTTTCTAATATCAAATAAATTAGTGAACCTTTCAGATACTTATGATGATATGTGAGTTTTTCACAGATGCTCTTTGAAATGAAGAAAGTTCTCTTATCTGCCTAATTTGCTGCATGTTTTTATAATACTGAATCTGGGAATTTTCAAGTGCTTGTTTGACACCTTTACTGTCACCTAATTTTTGTAGGACAGGTGAGTCACAGAATTGGGGTTTTTCCTGAGAGGGTTATTACCTTTTCATATTAACCTTTGAGATGATTGTATAGTTTTTATTCTTTGTTAATATAGTGTATGACATTAATTGTATCATATGTTGAACCAAATTTACATTCCTGAGGTAAATACCCTTTGCCATGGTGTATAATACTTTCTACATGTTGCTGATTTCATTTGATAATATTTCCCTGGTGATTTTTGTCTCTATATTTGTAAGGCATATTGGTCTTCATTTTCCTTATTTGAAATGTCTTTGTCTAGTTGTTCAATCAGGGTAAACTAATCCATAATATACAATGGTAAGTGATCTATTTTCTACTTATTTATTATTATTGTATTGTTTTGAAATATTTTTGATAAATTAGTATTAATTTTAAGTGATTTTAATAACACACCAGTGAGTTCCTGATGAGGGCAGGGAAGTGAATCCTAAGAACAATCATGTGAGTTTGGAAGGAGACCCTTCCCCAGCTGAGCCTCAGCCTGAGCTATCACCTACATCTGGACCGAAGACCCAGAGAAACTGTGAGTAATATGTTTGTGGTTTTGAGCCACTAAGGTATGTAGTAATTTGTTATGCACCAAGTAGTAAGTAATATACCTGACAGTAATTGTAAGGTGGTATTCTGGATTAGATCCTAGAATAGGTAAGTATATCATTATTAGAAAACCTGGTAAAATATGAAGGAAGTTTATAGATCACTTAAGAGTCTTGAAAAACAGTTAAATTCTGTTTTCATGAATATGCTATGGTTATAATAGATATTAGCATTCTAGTTAGCTGAATGGTATATCAAACTGTCTGTACTTACCTATGTGCCTTTGTGTAAATCTGCAGTTATTTCAAAATAAATATGTTTTTAAGATTATTATTTTTTTAAAAAAAGTAAGCAAGTAAAGACATAAGCAAAAAACTTTTGCCTCCAGATACAAGTGGGCATCTAGGGAGAGAATAGCAAACTAGCTTTTCTTATGTAGGCAGCATTCGAAACCCAGGCACCACTGCTACAGGAAGGTACCATCAAGCTCCAAGAACTCTTATCCTCCTTCTCCTTCCCCACTACCCAGTCATTAGTGTCAGCATCCACTTCTTCAAAGAAAGATGCCTGTTTTTCACATATCCCAGAAAGCCCCATTTTAGGACACCATTTAGCAGAGTATATTCAGGATCCCACTAACCTTTTCAGAAGACATGACTTCCAGATGATGTAAGGGAAGAATAAGAAATTTCAGTGACAGGGAACATAAATCATATGTCTGCATTCAGGATCATGTTTTCTTGGTACAGGGATTTCTTCTTCAAGTTATCAAAAGACGACTTTACTTTCAAACCTTTCAGAAAACCTGTTCTAATTTAGTTCTCTTCACTCTACATTCTCCATCAGGAATTGTTCAGGACCATGCACTCTGTTGATTCTCACATGGTGGAATTATATTTCTCTTGGCCAACCCTAAAGCCATCAAAATAGCAGGTAAGCAGAGTACAACAAATATTTCTAATAAGTTAGTTTAGGTCAGTCCCTGCTTCCAGAGGCCTGGGAATAAATCTTTACAACAGGTTTTTTTTGCAGGTGAATGCCACTGAGTGATATATACATGTTGTGTACAAGAAGAGAAATCTCAGTAGGCAAAAAAAATAAAAAAATCAAAACAGTGTACAGCATATCTCCAGCCCCCCATGCAGTGATCTGAGAGACAGAAACAGGCTGGCTGATGACTCTGCGTGTGTACTGGCTGCCCACTAATTCTCCACACAGCTTCCTATTAAGAGGCATAATAGCAGCAGAGTTGTTTTCAGGAACCATGCCTAAAGGCCTCCAAGGCCATGGAACTACATATTGAACTCCCGTTGACATCCACAAATCTTGAATAGCATGATGTCACAGGCACAGATGACAAAGTGCTGAACACTGAGTCCCCAGACAAACTTAAACTGCATGGAAGCTATGATTTCACCCAGTATCCTAAATCAACAGTTTTATAGAGGCTGGCCTGGACACTACAAGTCTACAAAAGATGCTATTGTAAGCAAACCAAATTTTCAGACCACATCATGAGGCAAACCCAGTGCTCTGTCTCCACACTCTAACCTGATAAGAAGATTGAGTTCAAGGAAGGAATGTCTCATATATGTGATGGCATGACTTTGTGTTCACTTAAATTCAACCTTCCTGGAGTCTAAAACTCTAGGTGAAATTTCAGTCAACCCCCTTAACTATGACTGTATGAGTTTTTTCTTCACTCAGTGTATTCATGATGGGACACCAAAACCGATTCCAATATCCAAGTACCCAAAGTAGAGCTGACCAGAGTAGCAAGGGGACAGATCAAAATACCTTATCAAGACCATTATGCATTCACTTCTGCAGTAACTAATCATAAAGTGATTTCTGTAATCACCAGTCATGTGATTAAAAGGACAAATGTGAATGAAGAAAAAGATACACAAATGTTACAGCTGAAAGAATGGACTTTCTAATGAAGTTTACAGGAAGCATTGCTCACATTTCTAAGATTATAGTTTAAAGTTTCAAAATACAGCTTTTCCTAGGTCTTTAGAGAGCCACCATTCCATGAATTTTTCAGATAACTCTTTGCAATTTTCATCTTTGTCCTCAATGGATTTCTTAAACCATGGTTCATAGAACTGTATTTCCATATATGACATAAGAATTTTAGTACTCCACTAATAACTCTAATTTGTCTAAAAAGTAGCTAGAATATAAACGCCATTTATAAATTTTTGTGATAAGATTTAAGCATATTTCCTCAATAACAAACAAGAATATAGCCAATGAGCCACCATAATTTAACACTGAGAAATGAGCAGTCACAGAGAAAACAGTCTATTCCATTCATCGTAGAGTGCACATTTTCACATCTATCAAACACAGATGCATCTTAAATTTGATAGCGTTGAAACACTATTGACGAGAAGGCAGTCATCATGTGATTGTCCTTGTTTACTTGTATATGACCTTGGTCTGCAGACCTCCTGTCGACATTTTTGGGTGATATCATCAACATCCACATCAAATCTTGCATAGGAGGATTCAGAAGGTTGAAAATATAAACTCACAGGAGCAACATAGGAATCTCACAGGAAATGCAGCATCACCCAAGCTTCAGATTAGCACAGATGATGATAACATGGGGAACATCATGAGCAAGATGAAATGAAGAGTGATTCAGGAGAGTTGGATCTGGATGAACGAAAATTTAGGAAAACCTTTGTTGGTGTATTTTCCTCATATGTTCCGTCCCATGTAATCATAGGAGTGACAAAAGACAAGAAAAATATCCACATGTATATGTCTTGAAAACAGCTTTTTTACCCCAATAATTGTAATATAATGATGATATTATTATACAATGTATTTCCACATGATAAAAGTATTAGTTTCATTGTTAGTGGTTTTGTTCTTTTATTCTGATATAGGAAATAGTGACACATTACAACTGATGCAATCAATACATGTCACAATTTATTAGAATATTTATTTTTCAGGGTTAGTGTAGGCTTGGTAATATACTACATGCTTTATATGTTATCATTTCATGCAATCCACCTGCCATCTCAGGAAGTAAGCATGATTCTCGCTCCTCTGATCCATTTCCAAGTCTGAGGTAACTCGACAGGAGAGGCCTGAAGGAACCTTGAGTTTGATTCCATATGCCCCAGAGTCTTTGCTCGTATCAACTACGTAGAATAAGTTTTGTCTTATATGGTAAATGCTTTTCAGGTTTTCCTGAATTGTGTTCTGTATACTATAAATATTTTTATATTTTTGTCTGTGAACCAACTATAATTTTGTGTGTAATGTCAGGTCATAGGTCAGACATTAATTTCTCCCTGTGGATATTCAAGACCTGGAACATTTTAATAAAAATCTATGTTTCCCCCATGCATCAACTTAAATATATGCTTATATATGCATATGTCTGTTTTCATTTTTAAGTTATTGGTTGTTTATTATATATCTGTGCAAATACCACACTCTTATTATTAAGAGAGTCTATTTAGCCCAAGAATTTTCTCTCTAGAGATTGTTCATTTTTTTCTTTTTTAAGAGATAATTTTGTTTGTCACGCCAACTGGGGTACAGTGGCACAAACACAGAACACATTTTCTGAGCTGCTGAACTCAAGAGATCTCCCCGCTCAACCTCCTGAGTAGCTGGGACTACAGGTGCAAGCCACCTTGCACGGCTAATTTTTAACTATTTTTGGTAGAGAGAAGGTCTCTCTTTGTTGCCCAGGCTGATCTAGAACTCCTGGCCTCAAGCAATCCACCCTCCTTAGTCTCCCAAACCATAGGGATTGCAAGCGTGATCCATTGTGCCTGGCCCAGGGCCTGTTGTTTTAACCACTGAGCTGCTCTATAATGAGGTGAAAAATGTTCAGACCTGCATGCCTTGCACCTACACCAATACTTTCAGCTGTACCTTGAATAAGGCTGTGGATATACAACTTTGGAACATTGCTATTGACTCTTAAATCTCTAATGTCCTTGTGATCTTAGGCAATCTCCCAACACCACTACCCACTTTATGTATTTAATATCTTTGACAACAGCCAGTGGTGTTGAAAACCTGGAGAGGCAGCCCTGACTGCCTCCTGCCCTGCTGTAGATGATCCTGTGAACAGGGTCCCCTTCCAGACCACGCCCAACAAAGGCAGGTTCACAGGGGAGCCTCTGAGCTCAGAGCCTCTCTGGGGGCTCTGCACGCACAAGGACAGCAGCTCCCAGCCTTGGCTGTGGGGTGAGGTAGGGAATTCAAGTCTTTTTAAAAAGGCTGAGTTTGTTCAAAAATGATTCTGCTTGCTTACCAATGACACCTTAAGACTTTAGATTTTATATTGTGCTATTTCTCCTTTGTTTTGATTTAATTTGTTGTGCAAATGTCTTAAATGCTTGTGTATAAATATTCTGGTGTGTTTTTTTTTTGGCCATATAAACATCATCTAAAACCAAATATTTATTTTTGTATTGTGTGTTTAAGGCCTTTATTTTTCTGTTTTAAAAATGCATTTATAATTATTTTTCAATGAACCATATCAACTATTTTCATCTTTACTCCTGTTTCCCTTTCATAAATTGAATGTTAATATCACTTTTATTAGCAACGACAGACGTTGCATATTCTCTGCTTTATGATTTTCCAGAATTTTCCTCTTAAATAGCTCTGGTTAAAAAGAAGGACAGAAACTATTCTGTAAGCCACAAAGCAAAATTGTCCCACATTAAAAAGATCTTATGCTTAAAAAGATCTGTCAAACTTTCTATTCTATGGCTTAGTTTGCTGTACATGTGAAAGGTTAACAAGGTATTGATTTGTGTGGCAGTAAAGTTAGACTTCACATCTGAACACAAAGAGCAACCTCTTCTTAACTATGCAGGTGTGAACTTCATGATGCTGTTTCATTTTCTCCTTGTACAAAAGATTTAGACATTGACTGGACTCCATAATTCCTTCCACCTCACCTCCATGTACGTGTACGTGACAGTTCTCTGCACGGATCACCCATTCTATTAGATATGAATTATTTTCTTATTTCTGATGAGTGATGATTAAACTCGTTTTTAGTTCTCAGTGATATAAAAAATACCAGTTAGAAAACGTGTACATCACGTGCTGTAATCAGAAAATATTTTTGTGCCATTAGCTTATAAAAAAGGAATTTCAATCTTTTATTTATTATCATTTTCATCCAACTTAATAGTCTCAAAAGGTTTTCATACTTGTGCATTTTTTTAGATTGTACTTTTGTTGTCTTAGTCAAAACTT